>NW_015387341.1:38095-60595 GCF_001527695.2 Protobothrops mucrosquamatus | reverse complement strand
GACCCTCCAGAATTTTTCTTGGCTTTTGTTGCCGTGCAGGGAGAGGGGGAAAAAAAAAGCCACCCAAATGTTTGTGTGTGTGTGTGTGTTTGTGTGCATTGTGGTGCGTGCAGATAAAAAGCCCCAGCATCTGCCTTATGGCGTGCGGTGCAGAAGGCGAGGGGGGCAGGCTTAATCAGATTAAGCCCAGCGAAGGGGACAAAGGGGGGAACCTAACGGCCGGTCCTTCTGCCGGCCTTCCCAAAAGGATCTAAAATATATTTAAAAAAACCCTTGTTTTTGTCTGGGCTGGAGCCAGCCGCCCGCCCGCCCTGGGCCCTGAGTCCAGCCCTGGCCCTTGGGGAGGGGTCTTGCCGGCCTTTGGGGGCAGCCCAGCTCGCCCCGAGAATCCCAGGAGATCGGAGAAGGAAGCTTTTCAGATAGGTGAGAGTTTCCCTTTTATTATTTCTGCACAAAAGTGGAACGGTCTAGGAGGGTCTCCTGCTCGGGCAGGGGGGCTGCACTGGAAGACCCACCAACAAAGGTTGGGAGACGTTTCCTGACCCAACTAGGCATGGCCTCTACTGACGACGTTCCCCAGTTGGGCCAGGAAACGTCTGCAAGAGCCCCGAGGACCCCTCCCTGGAAGGCCTCCCCCTCCCGCCCAGCCTCTGCCTCTAACCGGGACCCCCGTGTGGGAGCCGTTTGCCCCCTCCCCCAAGTCTCCGGCAGGAGCGGGCTGGACTAGAAGACCTCCAGGGCCCCTTCCGAGCCGCTCTCTCTCCCAGCGTGAGGCTGCAACCGGGACCGGCGGCGGCGTGGGGAGGGGGCGCGAAGGGGGTCCCGGGCGACCCTCTGGGCGGGGCTGGGCGGCGAGGGGGGCGGGCGTGGGNGCCGCCTCGCCTCGCCTCGCCCCGACGCCCGGGACGCCCCGACGCCCTTGCGGGGCTGCGGGCGGCGGCTGCTCCCCCCTCCCCGGCCCCGACCGGAGCGCGGATGGGCTTCTGCAGGTGAGCCGGGCAGGTGAGGCAGGTGAGCGGCTCCCGGGCGGGGAGGGGGCGCCTGCGGGGCGGCGGGGGGCTCTCTGTCCTCGGGGAGGGGGGGTCGCCCGTCTCCTCCTGCCGTGGAGCCCCCCCATCCAGGGGTAGCCCACCCAGGCGCCGATCTTGGGCCCGGGGGGGGGCTTCGCCTCGCCTCTTTGGGTGCCCCTTTGGGGGAGGCCCCCGCGGACCCCCCCTCCTTTCCGCGCCTTCTACCCCGGGGGAGACTGGGGGGGGGTCTGCGGGCCTCCCGGAGTCCCGATCAGGTTCTCTGCCCCGCGTGGGAACCCCCCTCGCTTAACCTGGCTTGGGCGACCGGCTCCTTTGGGACTACAGCGCCCATGCTCGCCTGCCAGCCAGCCAGCCAGCCAGCCCTCTTCTGGGTCTGGGGTCCTGAGTTACGCGGAGGGCGCCCGGTTGCGAAACGCCTCCCTGGAGGAAGCGAGTTAGAAATGCGTGTCAGAGTTAACAGAGAAACGGCCGTTCTTGGGCTGGGATTTGGACTGTCCCTCCCATCCCGGATGCAGTTTGTGTTATCTTGTCAGGGGCAAGAAGGGGGCGAGGGGGGTGACATAGTTTAAAATGGCTTCTGTGCTCAGGACCCCCTTTTAGACGGGGAGCATCCTGGCCCTGGAATCCTTCTAATGTTTGGGGACCGCATCTCCCATCGTGCTTTTCTCGAGCGCTCTCTTGGGCTGGGAGTGCCTTGGGGATGGATAGTTTGGGTGGTAGCCAGTTGGGGTCCTCCCCCCCCCCCAGCTGTGTTGTCTGTAAATCTTTCTCCTGGTTCCCTAACCCTTCACACAGCCCCCAAGGCCTAACCCGGGTTATCAAAACACCCTCGTGTTGACATTAGCCGGGACTTGCAAACCAACCTAACAGATGGTGTCCTTGTGGGTTTGTTGACTGTAACTGGATCGCTGACCTGAATGGTCTCATTTTAACACAACCTCTCCGCCAGCCCTTTGAGGTAGGCCACCTTGAGAAATTTCGCAGATTCAGGATTTCAGAAATGTCGTTTATTGTCGATTACAGAAATTTCCAAGTTTGTTTACTCCTCTTACACCCCTTGGGATTGTTTTGAGTTTCTTCTGCAAACTTTTTCAGTGTTGTTTTTTTCTGAACCTCACGCTGGCCAGGGGATTATGGGAATTGAAGTCCACACATGCTCTCTGGGGAATTCTAGGAGTTGAAGTCTTCATATTCTGGCTGGAGGGGGGGGGGTTGAAGTCCACACGCTTTAAGGTGGCTCCAGTTGAGAAACGCAGCGCTACTGGGTTGGGGGCATTCTCCCCACAGTCCACCCTAGAGGCCTGGAGGGGGGGAATCTCTCCTTTCCTGCTCAAGTGAGCCCCCCCAGCTGTGGAGCACCCTTCCCCCCCCCTTTGGTTTCCAAACTTTCTCCATAAACTATGGTTCCTGGGAGAAGCCACTGGGAGGGGAGGGGCTGCCTGCCGGGAAAGGAAACAGATTTTTTTTCTTCTGGTGACAAATGGAGCGTGTTCCCCCCCCTCCTTGTGCAGCCCCCCCTTGTGCAGCCCTCAACAACTTATCTCCCAAAGAATGTGAAGATAAAGTGGCTTTTGTGTCACCTATTAGGAAGCTAGCTGGGCCGAGAGGGAGGGGCAGCGGGCTCATCCTTCCCGCCCTCCCCCTGGCTGAGGTCTGCTCGGCCTTCCTGGACGAAGGTTGTCCGGGCTTTTCTGACTCTGATTCATGAAATATTTTCGGTGTGTGTCGGAAGGACTCTTGTTTCCAGGAAGTGGCGTGTGGCCGAGGGTGGGAAGGACACACAAAGGCTGCTTTTTATGACTGTAAACAAGTCCTTTCTTCCGTCGCTTAGCAGATGTCATAGTGGTTCCCCTCCCTTCCCTTCCCTTCCCTTCCTGGATCTTGGAATCACTTTTGAAATCCCTTCCGGAATTAAGGAGAAACTTAAAATAGAGGACACTTAACTGGCAGAAGGGCTTCCCTCCAGAAGCTGTGGGGGCTCCATCACGGGAGGATTTTAAGAAGAGACTGGACAGCCGTTTGTCAGAAATGGTAGGGGGTTTCCTGCTTGAGCAGGGGGGGCTGGACTAGAAGACCTCCGAGGTCCCTTCCAGCTCCTATTCTATTCTATTCTATTCTATTCTATTCTATTCTATTCTATTCTATTCTATTCTATTCTATCCCTATTATTTTATCTTCTAAGAGATTACAATGAGAGAATTGGTTGAATGTCCCCAGTAACGTTAAGGGTGGGGGGATGAATTCCTCTTCTCTCATAAGAGACCCCCCCCTTTTGATTTGGCAGTCGTAGCCTCTGACAGGCCTTCAACTAGCCGCCCAGATTCATTTTGATAGGAGAGAGGCGGCAAATAAACAAATACTAAAATAAATAAATGCAATGGGAGAACGGTGACTCCTGCGGAGAGATGCAGCGTGGACCCTCTCCGCTCTCTGAGGGGTGGGGGGCTGGCTTGCCCGTCCTTCCGGTGGGGAGCACCACATGGCTAGGAATTCCCAGTGGGGGTGGGCGTGATGGGCGATGGGTTTCCGTTGCTTTGCAAGCTAGCTTGAATTTTCATTGTGAGTCCAGATGGCGTCTCAAAGGAGGCAGGCTGGATCTGATTGGATTATGGCCATGCTTGCGGGGTGTGTGTGTGTCCTCCATCCTCATCTGGAGGGCTGTGGGGGGGTGGTGGTCAGAGCCCAGCCTGGGTGGATTTGCACTGAGGGAGCAGCAGGAGTGTGCAAGTGGGGTAGCAAAGCCAGCTCCCCAAATCCCCAGGGTGAGAACAGAAAACCACAATAATTCCAGACTCACAGCTGGGTGGGTGGGGTTTGTTCTCTTTGTGTTTGTTTGGTTCGGTGGCCCGCCCTCCCTGCCAGGGCGTCCGTGCCACAGCTTCCTTCCCCGCGCATGTGCCCTGCTGACGCTTCCGTTTTTGGGAGAACAGAAACAGAAGAACGGAAGAACCAAGTGGGAAGGGACCTCGGAGGTCTTCTAGTCCAACCCCCCCCACCCAATCTTGCTAGACGGAACTGCCTTTATGGAACCGTAGTTAATCCAGCCCTGATCCAAAACCTTGATTGTGGTTTTGCAGACACAGCCTCCCGTTCACCAGCCGGACTCAAAGTAACTTTGGGCGCCAAGTGGAATTGCGTGAACTCTGCTCTTGTGGTTTGCAAGGGGGTGGGTGGGCTTCGTGACTCTTTGTGGTTTGATGAACAAACCACGGCTTTAGCCCAGTGTGGGAATTTATCTGCCAGCTGGTGGTGGCGGCAAGCGTAAGTCAGAAGGTTTGGGGTTTTTTTTTCTGGACTCCTCTGAGTTGGAAACCAACCTTGTTCCTTTTTTGTGCAATAACAAACCTTCGCTGAAAACCTTGGATAAGATTTATGTGAGTTTTGCAGGCATCTGAATTCTTGGAATAACTTCTGTCTGCTTTTAAGGATCAGTTTTCAAATGCTGTGCATTTATGAGGGGCTTGCAAGGTTCCCAGTCCCCGCAACTGTTTTTATTTACTTAGAGATATTCGGTGGTTAAGGGGGGATTTTGAACCTGGTGACCCCATGACCCCAGGACACTGTGACCGTCGTAAATACGAATCAGTTGCCAAGCGTCTGAATTTTGATCAGGATGCTTCAATGGTCGTGTGAAAAATGGTCCCTTTTTTTTCAGTGCTGTGAAGATGAACTTTTGTAAATCGAGGACTACCTGTGTTTATAAAAATAATAAAAGCAGAATACAAATGAAATAAATATAATAATTAAACAGGAAAAAAAAAACCAGAATAAGCGAGTTGGAAGGGACCTTAGAGGTCTTCTAGTCCAGCCCCCTGCTCAAGCACGGTACCAACCGATCCCACCAGGGAGGTTTACTTTTGGGGGTGCAACAGAGATAATTGGGTTCTGTCTGAGATGGACTTTGGGGTGTCCTATAGATTGCCACGAGGCAAGGACAAGAACAGAGACTCATCAAGAGACGCACCGGGCTCCCTTCTTGGCGATGCTGCCGTTCTCGGTCTTTTTTTGGGAATCTAAGCAGGCGAAGCCCCTTTGCGGCCGGAGCGTCTGGCGGGGTGGGCAGCTGGGCGTCCTTTGTTGATCAAAGCTGCTCCCAGCATGCCTTGCAAAGTGTGCCTGCTGGCTTCTGTTTGTGAGGGTTGCCTGCGTTGCTGCGATGGGGAGGCGGGTGAACTGGGAGCGCCGCGTCTCCGGGGCATTGCAAGGGCGGGCAGGCGGGACAGCCACCGGCCCTCTCATGCGTGTGTCGCCAGGCGACTTGGCGTGCAAAGAGTTGCACATGTCACATCGATTTTTTTTTCCTGTTAAACAGCTTGGAACGGGTCTGGACTCTACTTTCTGCAACATAAAAAGAAAGAAAAAAAATTGCTTCTTTTTCTCGTTTGCAAATCTGGGTCCTTTTGAGCAGAAAATTATGTGCATGTAGAGCAGGGGTAGTCAACCTTGGCTCTTTTATGACTCGTGGACTTCAACTCCCAGAATTCCTGAGCCAGCTTAGCTTAGCTGGCTCAGGAATTCTGGGAGTTGAAGTCCACGAGTCATAAAAGAGCCAAGGTTGACTACCCCTGATGTAGAGCATCGTAGGCACGTGAGGTCCAGTTCCTCATTTGTACACAAGTCCTTGTGGATACGATCACTTTCTGCCTGTATAAACACCCTGCTTCAGACCTCATGAGGTCCAGAAACCTGGGTGGTTTCATTGTTTTTATCATGCTTTGCAAGCCCAAGAATTCTTTGTTCTTTGCCAATCGGTCTGGAGTTAGTGCTGGATAATTTGGGTTATAGGCATTGCTTTTGGGAGAGAAAGAAGAAGAAGAGATAAGAGATAAAAAACAAACAAGTATTTGTAAACATTGCCCTCCCCCCCAAATACAGTTTTGTAAACAAGGAACACAACGGAAGCTGCGTATAGATCTTCCAAAGCTCTTCCTGTCTCCCCCTGAATGTCTTTAGTCTGTTCGATGAGTTGATTTCATTTATTATTTAGCTATTGTTGAGCACATTCCCTGGTTTTCTGTTTGTTTGCTTTTATAAAAGCATTTACTTAATGTAAGTCAGCCATCAGGTGGGAAGCAACAGACCTGTTTTTCTGTGCTTTGTGTCCTTTCCACAGCCTCCTGATGTTTCTAGTCCTCACTGGTTTGTCATAAAGCCCGCCCCCCCCCTATCCAGAAATAACCATCCCCATAATATCCAAAAATCCTGTAATAATTCTGGGGTCCTGGGTGCTCTCTGAGCTGGGTGGTTTTCTTGCAGGCGTTTCATGACCCAAACTAAGTAACATCATCAGTGTTAGTGCTCCTAGTTTACTAGCTAGTTTACTAGCCAGCTAACGCTAGTAGTAGCGATGCGCCCTGAGCTATTAGCTCAGGGAGGGCCAAGGACTCTCACAGTCCAGGTTGTGCTTCTGGTGTATCTGAGCTCCTCTGGCGCGAGGGGCTGTCCAGCGTGGGTCTCTGGCGAGGGGTGGGGGTGGGTGGGGGGTGGGAGTCAGCTGTATGGTAATCAGGGCCGGGCGGGAGGGGCCGGGCAGCTCTTGCGCCAGGGGCCTCTGCCTTTGTCTCCGAACCTTGCATCACGCCGGCCCCTCCTCGCTCTCCCCCCAGCAGAGGCGACCCCCGGCAGCGTTCGCACGCCCCCAGACCCCAGCAGCCCCGGCATGACATCAGGAAACGGCAGTGCTGCCTCCACCGTTCCCAGCGCCGTGCCCCAAAACGGGGAGAACAAGCTGCCCCCCCAAGCGGTCGTGAAGCCCCAAATCTTGACTCATCTGATCGAGGGGTTCGTGATCCAGGAAGGGGCCGAACCGTTCCCGGTACGTGTCTCTCTCTCCCCCCCAGCTGAAATTTTGGGGGGAGCTAGGGAAAATTAGATGGGGAGAGCCTTGGGGGTCGTGGGGGGGCTGCATTTTGAGGGTGGTGCTCCATTCCTTCCTTGGCTGCGGAATGCAAAGCGTTCAGCCTCTTCCTTGACCCCCCCAAGTCTTGCGGGGCCCCAAGCCCTTTTGGGGGGGTGGGCTCTCTAAATACCTTTTCCTTCCCCAAGCAGGTGGGCCGCTCCTCGCTGCTGGTGGGGAACTTGAAGAAGAAGTATGCGCAGGCGGTTCTGGCAGAGAAGCCCCCGCTGCAAGAGACCACCACCACCACCGACTCCGAGATGGAAGACCCTTACTTGCAAGGTGGGTCTGGGGACTCTGAGCATGTGCAGAACGCCTCTCCGATGTCTTTGGAGGGCTTGGGGGGGGGGAAGGTCAGGCAGGAGAAGAAAAATCTCTTTTTTACCGACTCGGAGATGGAAGAGATCAGTCCTGAGAAAGGAAGGGGGTATAGAGACTCTGAGCATGTGCAGAATGCCTCTCGGCTGGACACACAGGGTGATGCCTTTGGAGGGGTCAGGCAGGGGAAGAAAAACTTTTTTTTACAAAGTTTCTGCACCCACCTAAATTTCCCCCAAGTTTGTTCAATTTCTGCAGAGGTTTCAATTGCGCGTAAATTCGGGGGTTGACAGTCATTTTCCTCAAGCCTTTTAAAATTTGGGGGACGGGGGTGCTCCAGCATTGGGGCCCCTCTCTGTTCCTTCCTTTCCACTCGAGTGACCGGTAGCAAACTGGCCCCTTTGCGCAGCCTCCAGGGCCAGTGGTGGGATCCAGCCGGTTCGCACCACTTTGGCAGAACCGGTGTCTAATTTTTTGTTGCCCAGGCCCAGAACGGACTTCCGGAAGCCGCATCCACCCACCCACCCAGAGAACCGCTTGTTCACCTGTTTGAATCCCACCACTGCTCCAGGGAGGGGGTTTTACTTCCTCTGGCCTTGACTGAAATATTTTGCTCTTCTTCCGCAGAATCCAAAGACGAGCCATCTCCTCCGAAGTTGAAATGCGAGCTCTGCGGCCGCCTCGATTTTGCGTACAAATTCAAGCGTTCGAAGCGCTTCTGTTCCATGGCGTGTGCAAAGAGGTACCTCCGAACCCCCAAAACCGAAGGGAGACCGGGCTCCGGAGCTCCCTTTGACTGTCACTAAACCCTACACAGGGTTGGGATTCGGATGGGAGACTTGGTCTTTCTTCTTCGCAGCACCATATTAATTTCTCCGTCCCCTCCCTCCCCCCCAGGTATAACGTGGGTTGCACCAAGCGAGTGGGACTCTTCCATCCGGACCGCAGCAAGCATCAGAAACCGAACACGCCTCCACACTGTCGACGTCGACCCTGCAAGGGAGCCCTTCCCCCATTCACTAAAGAAAGCAAAAAGACGGTGAGCTTGGTGGGCAGGAAATTCAAGGCACTCGGGCTTCGGGCTATTTTCTGAAGAAAGAGAAATTCAGAATATATTCTGAAGTAGAGAAATTGAAAAGATTATGGTTCTGTCCTGTTCGGTCTTATAGGTAGTCCTCGAACTTACAAAAGTTCATTCAGTGACCATTCAGACTTACAACAGCACAAAAAAGTGATTTATGACCATTTTTCATACTTACAACCATTACATCCCCATGGTCACATGAGCAAAATTTGGACACCTGGCAATTAATTCACTTAAGAACCATGTTACTAATTTAACAAATGTGGCAAGAAAAGTCATAAAATGGAGCAAAACTCCATTTTTTCCTCACTTAACAACATAAATTTGAGGCTCAATTGTGGTGGTACGTTGAGGGCTATCCGTAGTTCTGAGCTAGAATGGGTATGAAGACAACTCTGCCAATCTGATTCGCATCCTGTGTGGGCCCGTAGGCACCGGCCTCCTTGCCACCCAGTTCAGCACCCATGGCGATAGCCAGCTCTCTCCAGCTCGGCCGTGGACAAGAGGACTCCAGCCGCTGCTCGGACAACTCCAGCTACGAGGAGCCTCTTTCCCCTATCTCGGCCAGCTCCTCCGCCTCCCGCCGGCGCCAGGGCGAGCGAGACATGGAACTGCCGGATGTCCACCTGCGGGACCTGGTGGGCATGGAACGCCACTTCCTGCGCAGCGAGCCCACGAAGTGGAACGTGGAGGACGTCTACGAATTCATCCACTCCCTGCCCGGTAAGTGTCTGCCTCAGCGAAGTCCCTGAACAGCCTCCCAAGAGGCGGAACCCCCATCTCCTTGTACCGTGCTGGGCCACCTAATTGCCTGCTAGAAGCCCCCTCCCCTCAGGGAAAGGGTGGTTCAAGGACTTTTAGAGAATACCAGAAGTTAAACAAGTGCCCCAAACTCAAACTAACCCTGTCTCAATTTTGTTAGGTTTAAGATGAAGTAGAAACTCTGGTTGTCTTCCAAGTTTTTGTTAGGTATAAGATGAAGTGGAGAGAAATCCTGGCGGGCTTGCAAAATTTTGTTACCCTACTCCATAGAAACGGAGTAACCTTCCTGAGATCCGTGTGGTGGTTTAGCCTCCCTCGAAGGCTGGACATCAATCTTTCGTACCCTGGTCGCCTCTTTTGCGTCAAGAAAGCTGCGTGTCCTCCAAGTTGGGCTGCTGGACCTCCGAGGGATTGTGAAATTGCTGGATTGTGAGTCTCTTGAGCTGATGGGATATGTTTACCACCACCCCCCCCCCCGCCCTTGCAGGCTGCCAGGAGATCGCCGATGAATTCCGCGCCCAGGAGATCGATGGCCAGGCGCTGCTGCTGCTGAAGGAGGACCACCTCATGAGCGCCATGAACATCAAGTTGGGGCCTGCCCTGAAGATCTATGCCCGTATCTGCATGTTGAAGGACTCTTAGGAGCCGGGGCTGGTGCCGGGCCGTGATGGATGGACGATCAGCTTGGGGAAGGGAGGGGAATGCTCAGGTGGATTAGGCCGTTGGGCCAACACTCCCTTTTCTCACCAGGTAACTTGAGCACAAAGAGCCCCCACTGACGGAGGGGATGGGGAGAAGAGACAGACCCCCGTCTTGGTGGTCCGATGCCCTGAGGGCAGGTCCATGGGGCCGTGTACATATGAAGATGATGACATAGTAGTCCGTAGCTTCCCTTTGGACAACCCCAGCTGCTCCTCTCCCTGTTACAGGACGGGAGGAAAGTGGTACCCTTTGGGCAGAGAAGGGAGGGGGCCCACCAGGCCCTCTACGGCCCCGGCCGCCCACCCCCTTTGCATTGGAAAAAGCCTCTTTGGAACCTCAAAGCCAAACAGGACCGTTGCCTTAAACTTTTGAGTAGGTATGTGTGTGTGTGTGTGATATTGGTGCCACATAGTGCACTTCCCCATCTCTCTGGCTCCACCCAGCCCCCTGCAGCTCTTTCGGGCTCATTGGGGTCCACCCCAAAACAGCACCTGGACAAAGCTCCCCTCCTCATTGGTATGCATCCTTCCTTTCTGCCGTCCATCCTTTCCCCCCCCCCCGTTTGAAATTGGGAGTGGCCAGGTTGGAGCCACAACCATGGGCTGCCTTGGGCTCTTCCCCTTCCAAAAACCTGTGATTCCATGGACACGAGACCAGTTCCCCAGCTGCCTTAAGAAACATTTTGAGTTTGTTGCAAGTATCAATTCACACACACCCCATTTGGAAAAAAAATTAATCCACCAAGGGAGGAGCAGGAGGGGCTGGTTTTCTCTCTGGAAGACGGGGCAGGCCTCAGGGGTGTCGAGAGTGGGTGCGTTCGCCTTGGGCAATCAGGGACGGAAAAGAGAGGCAAGCGGGAGTGCAGCTGAGCTGTGTCCCTCTGTGGTCGCCAGTTTGCAATGCCTCGTTTCCCCGTGTGCTGGACACTCACCAAAGCCTTCTGGGCTGCGAGAAAAGGACTTTCTATTGTTTCTTCCATCTCCTGGTTTTTAATAAACATCTTTGGGAAAAAAAATGTCTTCAAAATGGTCTTCTGCTCCACTTCGAAGGCTGAAAATATTCAACCCTTCAGGAACGTCTTTTTGGAAAAGGGGAGATGGAAATATCTGGAGCTGCTGGATGGTTTGTCATTATTTCATTTTTTTTGCACGGGAAGATTTGGGTGTAGTTTCTTGGAGGCCTTTCTCATTCTTAGTTCTGTTACAGAATTTGAAATGACTTGGTTCCCGTGAAGGCATGGAGGATGTGGGTACCTGGACGTACCATTGGCTGCTGCTGCGACTGACCCTAGTCAGCAGCTCTGGGTGTTTGTGGATGATGGGAACTGAATCCACCATCTAGCAGGTGTCAGATTCCTCCACCCGACAACACTTTCTGTAACAATCTGCTCTCCTCTTGGTCACTTCAAGGTTTTTGTAACTTAACGTTTTCTGTGTGAATGTAGACATCAGCCTTTGCGGGGAGGGTCCCCGAGTTGCAGGCCCAACAGCCCCCTATCTTTGCCCACGAAAAGGAGGAAGACCCTACGCCAAGTCCAGCCCAAGATTGAAAAGACATTTTATTATTTGCTTTCCACAACAGAGAAGAAATACAAAGCAACTTTTAAAAAGTGATCTTTTCTCATATATTGGTAATAATATTTTTAAATTTTTCGGAACGATGCAAACGATGGCCCGGAACAAGGGACAGTCTCTGCTCTTCCCATAACATGAGAGTTTTAGAAAGTGGGAGGAAGGATGTTCCCTCTTTATATATTTAAAAAAAAAATCCTTTTTTTTTTCATTAACAAGGGTAATAATTAGGGCACTAACTAGATGCTTCCTGGGCTTTTATATAGAAAAAAAAAGATGTTAACAATATGTATAAGAGTCTTATTTACAGAGTTATTAACATGCCAAAAAAAAGAGGAGAGGATACAATATTGAATATCATACAACATCAATTCAAAACCAAGAAAGAAAAGTATTTTTAAAAAGGGGGGAAAGGACCAAATCAGTATAAACAGCAAGAAAGAAACAAATTGCTTAAAAAAACAGCGATTTTTAAGGCGTAAAAATATTTTTTTCCTTTTTTTAAAAAGAAATAATTCATTATCTTTAAAAAAAACGGGGAACGCAAAGGGATGTTAAGAGAGAGAGGTGGATTTTCAGTTGTGTTGGTGGGGAGGGGGTGGAGGTCTTCCTCCCCTTACCCTATTTAGACAAAAAATGAGGTGCAACTTTAAAAACCAGGCAAGTGAGCCGAGTTGAATTTGGGTTTGCCTGCAAAATCTTTTCAAGGGGGGGGGCAGAGGCAACCGTTGGTTTGGTCTGGCGGGATTGTGTAGTTTCGGTTTCGGAAGGATGGAAGCAAAACTCAGCCAAGGATCAGTAATAGCATTTTTTTTTTAGGGGGGGCGGGAGGTTTAAAAATCAGTCCCTGGCTATTTTTCTGGGAATGGGGTCTTTCCTGTGCCTCCCCCAAGGCAGAAACCAAGCCAGGAACAAGGAGAGAGGAGACAACCAAGAACGGAAGCTCAAGTTTCTCAACCATGGCCACTTGAAGACACGTGGACTTCCAACTCCCAGAATTCCGTCGCTAATAATGGTATAGGGTTTCCTGCCTGAGCAGGGGGTTGGACTAGATGAACTCCAAGGTCCCTTCCAACTTTATCATTATTATGTGTATTGAGGCCTGCTTACTCTCTTATGATCCCTTCCTCTGCAGGAGGTGGGAGAAGAAAAACCAGACAGGGCTGGCTGGGGAATTCTGGGAGTTGAAGTCCACACATCTTTTAAGTGGCTAAGGTTGAGAAATACTTGCTTTGGATGGGTTCTGCAGGCCGGCAGGTTGGGGATGATGTCAAAGTCCTGCCCAAAAATTGATGGGTTTTTTTTTTTTTGGTCAGATGCAAGATCTTTACCAATGCCTCTTACAAACTAATGTGGTTGTGTCAGAGCCCACTTGTGTGTGGAAGAAAAGACGGCCTGGATTGCTATGGGGTGATCAAGTCCAGGGGGGGACCCCTTCCAACTATAGAGGTAGCCCTTGACTTATGACTAGTTACTGTTATGGTGAACAGTGGGTTTGCTAAAACAGCAGCGGCGTACACTTAATGACTTAAGTTGTTCACTTTCAACTGTCACGGCCGCAGTGAAAAAGATTGTAAAATTGGGCCAATCTTGTGAGGTACATATTTTACAACTGTTACGACTGAACGACTGCAATGTGCAGCCTCCATTAGAGTTGCAAGCAGGACCATCGGCAGGCCTGAGATTGAAAAGCTGCATAATCGCTCTTCGTCTGGGGAAGACCACTTCTAAGGCTCTTGGATGATTCCCCCCCCCTTCTGTAAGATAAATGAGTTCCCTACAAGTTGCTCCTTCTCATCACGGATGGTCACGTTCTGTCCCTTATGCGCCAACCAGGAGGCGTAGGAGCTTCTGTTGATGCATCTTCTGGTCGTCTAGAGATGAATTGGGGCGACCACAAAGCTGGAGGGACGGACTTGATGATTGGGAGGAAAAAGAAATGGCGTCCTCCCCCTTGAAGACTCACTTGGCCAGGTTGCACGCCCACCAACCAAATACAATGGTTTTCCAACGCAGTGGGAATACGACATCCCAACCACCTAGCTGTAGCTTGGACAAATGGCTAACATATGAGCATGGAAGCAACAACCCCCCTCCCCGGTGCATGTCCCCTAGAGCAGTGCCCCCTTTTGCTGCCAGGACAAGCGCCGACCTCGTCTTCTCTACGTGACGGGTTTCGTCCAATGGTTTGTCTCGTCCCAACAGGCCACCAGGGTGTCAAACCTTTTGTCTAATGCAGTGGACGTTCCTGACGTATTGTTACAAGTGCTCTTGTTCTCCCATCCCCCCCCCGGCCCCAATAGGTACAGGATTTCCCCGTTGAGTTTTGCCATTTTTCCCAAGCTTTCCCTCTCTTGAAAAAGACCAGAGGTTGGTTCTGCTTTTTGCACAAGACGGTCCCATAATTCTCCCTGACGTTGTGCCAGCAGTGCCTGGGTTCGGGCTTACAACGTGTGGCGCGTGGCATTGTTGCGTCCGCCAGACTCTGCCTCTCTTCTCTTGATGCTTCTGGGGTGTCGGGTCTCCTTCCGATTTAGCACCAAAATACTTCACGGTACTGTGCCTTGTCCAAGGAGACCCTCGATGGCTTCAGGGTGGAGTCCAGAGGGATTGCGTGCTCCATGTCAGAAAGAAATCTCTGTGCCAATGTTTTTTTGGGGAGGGAGGGGAGAGGAGGAGAGGGAAAAATTATCTGAATTGAGAAAAGGGAGGGAATATGGGAAAAAACAGAACGCCGCGATCTCAGAAAACGGCGCTCCTGGATAAGCGATCGAGGGAGGGTGGAAAGTGCTGTGGAATTGTCTTTGGTTGTCCCCAACATCAAAGAGGACATGTCCCCTCCACAAACATAGTCAAGGCCCGAGGTTGCTCAGGGGTGAATGAGGGGTGGGGGACAGATATTTTTTTTGGGGGGGGGGGTCTCTTGGTCCTCCTGAGCACAGTGCTGTACACTGTCAAGAAATCTGAGGAAACAGCACAGGGAGAACACTACGGCTGTTTTGCATAATCCGGAGATCTCCGTCTTGCTCCCGTTCTCATTTCGGGCATTTGCGAAGGTCCGTCACGCAAGGGGAGGGCTCCTTCTTCTCTGCGTTTCAGATGAGGGATATCCGAACGGGGATGCCGGGGGACTCCGTCCTCTGAGGAGAGTGCTGGCTGACGAGGTGTTCCACCACCGTATGTTTTGACATGTGCTTCATCAGATAGGTCTCCTGGGGAAGGAGAGGACAGATATAAATAAATATAAATAAACCGTAATACGATTGGGCGGGACGATTTGTACCTTCAGCTCCCAGAACGTCCCCCGGCTCAGAGGGGCTTACTTACCGAAGTATACGCTCGTCCACACATGCTGCAGCAGTAGGCTTTTGCGTGCTTGATTGCATGCGCCGAGAGGTGGATCTGGAGCGAAGCTGAATCTGAATATGCCCGGTAGCAGTTCGGACATTTGTAGGGTTTGTCTTTGTTATGCTGCCGTTGGTGTGACTGCGGGTAGTGGAAATGGGAGGAAAGAAACAGGTAAAACACAAATACAGTCCCATCTGCCTCTGGAGGCCGTTTTGCAGGCCACCCACCCTGCGACAGCAAAACTCCAGAGCTAGTGGTAGTCTAGTAGGAAGTCTCTGATGCAGTTCTTCCCACCTCCCTGAGCTGCAGCCACATTGTCACAATTTGAACCCGATACAGGCAATCCTTGACACACAACAGTTCGTTTAGTGATTGTTCAAATTTACAAACAGGAGATATTTTGCATCCAAGCGGTGGCCTCACCGTCCCAATTTTTTCCACTCACCTGGAGATTAGAGAGCTGTGTAAAAGCCTTTTCACAACCGGCATGCGGGCACTTGTACGGTCTGTCTCCAGTATGAATTCTGAAATGCATCAAGACAGAGGGATCAGTTCCACAAAGGCACCACACCTTCTCCACACCCTGAGACTCGTACTCTGTGCTGCGATCTTGAGGGACAAAAATTTAGATGGTGGTGAAGCTAAGACACACGTGTCAATGATTTGGGTGACACGCCAGCGTTAAGCATGCTCCATTCTTGCACAATTTTCAAAGGGTGTGAAGGATGCAAGAGATGGCAGTGGGCTCTTGGGTAGCCTCCAGAATGTCTTGTCCCCAGCTGGATTCATGAACTGTGTAGTACAGGCTGTGTACAGTACAGGTCTGATTGCACATTGCTGCATTATCCTCTGCTTGCAGCTCTGCCCCTCCCTTGTAACCCCACCTCTTCCATTTAACTCCACCCCTTGGCTCCCCTCCAAATGGCTGGAGCTGCCCCACTGCCCAGCCGGAGGGCGCTACCAAGGTCCCCAGGCCTCTGTGCCGGGTGAGCCGTACCTGGTGTGCTGCTGGAGGTGGGAGAGCTGGCGGAAGGACTTCTCGCAGTAGGAGCAGTGGTAGGGCTTGACGCCCAGGTGGATGCGCAGGTGCTGCGCCAGGTAGGAGGCGTTGGCAAAGGACTTGGAGCAATGCGGGCACTTGTGCGGCTTGGCCTCGGTGTGCGACTTGGAGTGGATCTGCATCTCCGACTTGGTGAAGAAGGTAAGCGGGCAGACTTTACACCTGAGGAGCGAGGAAGAGGGTTTAGGGACACCGCAGAACCCCAACCTCAGAGGGGGGCCCACAACATGGATTTGCCCTGTGTGGACAGCCAACGCTCGGGGTTGCAGGAGAAAATGTTGTCCTTGGCTGGCAAAAATGGAGGCCGAAATTACAACACTTGGAGGATGACAGGAAGCTTCAGGCAGAAAAACAAGCCGGACTTTGATCACTGGAACTCCCTGTCACAAGATGCAGCAACGTTACTGTCCCCCGTGGCTCCACAACACAGAGAGCCAAATCCATGAGGCTATTAGGATCCTTGTGGTGCGAGGAGTGACGTCCCACTTGGCCCTCCATAGATTTGGAGCAAGGGATAATGAGAAGAGTTTTATTCTTTGTTGGTTTCAAGATAGGTTGGGTCTGTTTGTGTGGGCACCCATTTTTCAAACCAAAAATAGTCAGGTGTGACATGAAAACTTAAACACAACCACTTCCCGTTTTGAAACTAAACATGGCAGAATAAACAGCACATTTATTTTGAGGTGTGACCGGAAGCCTTTTCCCGAGACCCACCTGTACGTCTTCCCTTCTTTGCCGATGTCTCCTGAAGCCAAAATGGGATAGGGGACCACGAGGACCGGGGGTCCCGACGGGTTCTCGGCCTTGATCTTCTTGCGGCCTCGCTCGCTCTTGGGGGGCCCCAGCAGGCTGTGGCCCTGGATTGTCTTGATGGAGTCCAACAGTGGGGGGCTGGTGATCCCCGAGATGAGGGTGGGGGAGGAGGCGATGAGGTGGCTTTGACTGGAGGAGGTGGGCGTGGAGGCGGTGCTGGTGCCCGTCCCCGTACTGGATTCAGAAGTGCTGACGGCAGGAGTGCGGGACCCTAGCCCCAGACCTGCAAGTCGGGGGGGGGGAAAAAAGGCTAAGCAAAATCCTGCACTGGAGGCGTCTCCATTCAGCTCGGTTCTCCTCTCTTAATTTTTTAAACAAACCACAAATTACAAACGCAATTCTCTTGTTAAAAGCAGCGCACCGATTTTATATCTGAAAACCATGAGGACTAGCACCCGTCCTTTTGTCTCCATACCTGTGACTGTGCTGGTGGCCGGGCGCGCGTGAAGAGCAACGTCCGGCTGGGGTACCGCCTGGGGGTGAAGCCCCGGGACCTGCTGGAGCTTCGGAATGGACATGATGGACGGGCTGCTCTCCGCTGGCGAGGGGGGCACCAGCAGGGGCTGCTGGGAAGACACCGAGGTAGGGGGCAAATGAGGGGGGCGGATCTTCTCCGCCATAAGCTGCTCCTTGATTTTGTTGATCAGGACTAAATTGTCCAGCTGGGCACAAAAGAGAAGAGAGGACAGAATGACTAAGCCAGAACGACCGACAATCGTGGCTTAAAAACGACAGGAGGCCAAGGAGCAAAGGGGGTCAGACTAGATGAGCTTTCAAGGGCCACTGCAATTCACGCGTTTGACAGAGGGAGCCCTAGAGGTGGTGGAGAACCAGCCAAGGCAAATTTAAGGACCAACAACAATTTGACAGTGAGAAAATGTTGTCTAGCCCTGATTCAACACAACCGAGGAATTTCTGCTAAACTTTGGCTGGACCTCAAGGCTAAGCAGAGTCAGACCAGTTCATCTTGGTGTGGAGGCCACTAGGAGATCTTGGATGGCATAGTAGCTTCCCAGAAGAAGAGGACCGCACCAGGACCGTGAATCTATGTGGTTGCTCCCCAGTGCTTTTATCCATGTCTCCCTCCCATTAAAATGGGAATTTGGAAGAAGATTTTTTTTTTAAAAAAAACATATCTCCTTTTTCTTACATACAGAAAAATAACTGAAAGTAAAATAATTCAAGGGATGCTATTCTCTTTTCTAAAAATACATGTTATTCAAATTTTTAGAAGAAAATAAAAAACACAAACTAATAAAAAAGCAAGAAGGAAGGAAGGAAGGAAAAGAGAGAGGAAGGAGAGAAAGAAGGAAGGAGAAAAGGAAGAAAGGAGAAAAAGGAGGGAGGGAAGGAGGAAGGAAGGAAAGAAAGAGAAGGAAGAAAAAAAATAAATACATGTACAATTATGACGTTATCTCTTACCTGGCAATTATATAAATAAAAAATCTCGTTTTATTTTCTATTATCCAATGGAGAACATCCCCCCAGACTCCCACATGGGGTCAGGTTTAATCCCCAAAGCCTCCTTGACTTGCATTCATCAATCTGATCAGGCCTAGCATTTCCAAACAGGGTAGGAAAAATTGATGCTCTCGTGACTCCAGCCAATTAGCAGGGTGAGCTTTGGTTCTTGAGGACTAGAAACTTAAAAAAAAAAAATCTAACCGGTAACTGGAAGCCGAGACGTCGCGGTTCTTACCTGACTGGGCATGGTGGGAGGAGGTGGCCAAAAATAGGTGTTGTTAAAGCGCGGTTCCGCCATTCTGGAGAGAAAAAATAGAGGGGGTGGGGAAGAGAGTCAGGGGTCAGCTCACTTAACAACCGCCTTGCCTAGCGAAATAAATTGTGGGCTCCATTTTGTTCGTAAGTCGAGGACTGGCTATTTTTGGTCCAAAGTCAAAGAGAAGCAGCTAAATTATATTTTTAAAAGACCGGTTAACACCACAAGCCTCTTTTAAACCTAAGTTTCAGATAAAAAGCAAGAGAGGAACATCGTAGAGGAACCTTCACATCCAAAACCTGACAATGGGATGGAGACCAGCAAAATTATTGAGTGAAGACTTGGCAGCGCCCCCAAATTAGTGGCACCCCAAAACCAGGCCTCTGAATGGACAAAAGGACTGGTTTGTTTGTTTTTTACTGGTGGAGTTGGGAAGGATTAGAAAAGAAAAAAAAATCCGGGAGAAATTGAAAAACAAAATCACAACGCTTTCAAAGAAATGATTTTTTTTGGCAAGAGACACAAATTCAGAAAGTTTTCCCTGTTTTGGAGTTCCTGATAAAACTGCAATGTCCATCCAAAACTCCTAAGCAATCTCCAGCAATAACAACAACAATAAACCACCAATTAACTGCAGCGCCCGTGGATTAAACGACGCAATTAAATAATTTCAACTGAGAAAACACACTTCAAATCAGCAACGACCGCCCGGTTAGAAACCTCCTCTTAAATGACAGCAAAGAAATTTTTGACTGTGTGGGGTTGGAAATGACAACACTGTTGTTCACAGGACTCGGTTGCAAATGCAGGTGAAAGCCGAAGTGATGTGTACAATCACTTATGTCAGTTTTTATTGTGGTGGGATATTGCAGCGAACACTTGAAAACCCGCCAGAATCTCTCACCGCTTCGTCTTATACCTATTCTAAGCCAAAATGCACCCGGATTTCAAACGGTCTTTTCTCCCGCTTTCCTCTTTCTGGGCCATCTTTTCTCGATCCTGCTTCCCCCCCCCAAAGACCCGATCTGTCTCCTTTTATAACCCATCATCCACACTGGGCCAGCTCCAGTTTGGGCCACCCGAATCGTTCAGCAAGTCGTTCACCATGAGACCTTTTTTGAATCCCGACTGTTCAAACCGTCCAGCGTCTATCCGAGGCACACAGAAACATCCCGGTCGCTTTTTTAATGGCGTAACTTATCTAGGATGGTTGGGGTTAAGAATAATTTGAGAGAAAAGGAAGGATGGAGTTTTAAAAGAAAGCAAACACAGATGATGTTCCCTAGTTGGGTCATGAAACGTCTGTAAGGAAACTATCAAGCTCAGAGATCACCCAGGACCCCACAATCCTCCTCTTTTTCCTCCTCCTCCTCCTCCCTTCAAACCCCCCTCCCTTCTAGCACCGATAACGTTACCTAGTTGGGTCATGAAACGTCTGCAAAGAAGCCACCATGCTCAGAGAGCACCAAGGACCCCTCAATTAACCCTGGTTAGTGGTCGCTGGCTTTTCAATCCATCCAAGCAAATTCCCCCGGAAAGGGCCGTCTGCAGGCTGATTTCCACAGCCCTGCTTCCTCCACAGCTGAGACTCAAGAAATGGGGGACAGGACCCCCTCAGCTGGACACGAAGCCCCAGCCACCTGGGGAGGGAAGAGCGGCTGGGACGGAGAGACGGGTCTGGCCACCGCAGGGTCCGGCTGCAGCCCTGCTAGAAGGGAAGACGTTAACCGCACTCAGTACTCACGGGGCGTCTTGAACCCTGGCGAGCAGGGTGTTGCTGTGTACTTCAGACCGTCCCTTCTGGTGCAGGCAGGGACAAGCACCGGCCGCCGGGTTCAGGCCGGGAGGGGTCCCCGGCCTCCGCCAGATCCTACCCAACTGCCGTTAATACAAGCTACGGCCCCTGGCATGGGAAGGCTCTGCCTCGGAGGCCGCCCGGCCTCTCGCCTGGCTGAAATAGAGAGAAATAACAGGTTGTTCACACAAAAAACGGCGGCCGAGCGCTGAGCCTGGGCCCGGGCAGGGGATGGAGCCTCCTGTGGCGGGGCAATCTACCTCAGAAGAGTCAAAGGGCACCTGGGAAGAAGCCTAGACGCTATTCTTGATCCGGGAAAAAGCTAGGAAGACAGATGGAGAAGACAGCGCTTCTCACACAGGACTAGAAACACAGCCGCAAAACCTGGCTACGAGGGAGGAAAAATACAATTCTGGAACAAGCACCTTGCTTGCTGTAAGAAAGTCCTCAACTTATGACCACAACAGAGCCTAACATTTCTGTTGCTAAACAAGACATTTTGTTAAGTGAGTTTTGCCCATTTTACGACTTTACCTTGGATTTATATATTACACTACACTACACCATAAATTCTATTTTATATATCTCAGTGGTTGAACCGATACACTAAGGAGATATTTGCTTTAACCACAAATACACTAAACCATAAACAAACCCTGTTTTCAAACAGAAATAAAACTGTAACGGAAACAGCGTAACACATCCAGCAGGAGCTCCTGTTATTTACATTTTTCCCTGTTCAAAAGTTTCAGTCTAACTTGGATTTTCAAAACATTTCCGATGCGATCACAGCAGACATGCTCTTTTTAATTTTTTTGCTTTGCTTCATTAAAGAAATTAAATAAACAAGCAAATTAAACACACCTCCTTTGATTTAAGACCACAGAGGGGGGGGAAATCCCCTAAAATTCACATTTGCAACTTTGCTGAAATGTTTATCACTTTAGTAGTTAGCAGAGAAAACAAAAGACTCAAGACAGATTGGGGTTAGGGGAGAAAAATTCAATTTATCTAATAAAAAAATTAGAAATCCCTCAAGACTGCAATTGTCTGATATTTGCAAGTTCTCCAAATGAAAATCAGAGACGCCGGTATGTATATCTGAGGAAAAAAGCCTTTTTCAAATGCACGTGTTAGAATACATATATTTAGACATTTCTCCAGTTTTTCCCCTGCCATCTTACAGGGAGCCCTTGACTTATTTCGTCAGGTACAAGGCAGGCAGATAGATTAGACTTTCTCTAAATCTAGGACACGTTCCATCAAACAATATAAAACTGAATAAAACGGAACCAAATACCTGGAAAGCTTTAAGACAGGGGTCCCCAAACTTGGCAACTTTTAAGATGGATGAACTTCAACTTCCAGAATTCCTCGGCAATAACGCATTCCTTTTGATACGTATCCCCACTGTATGCCTGCTTACTCTCTTGCGGTCCTTTCCTCTGCAATCTCTCCGCTCTAGGGAGTGGGAGAAAAGAAACAGGCATGGATGGCTAGGGGGTTCTGGGAGTTGAAGTCCACAAGGCTTGAAGTTGCCAAGTTTGGAGACCCCTGATTTAAGAGATGGAAAATTCACTTGGTTTCACGTTTAGCGCAATTAGTCAACCTTCACTAAGGAATGTGGAACACAAACTGGCTGGACAAACAAGACTCACACCAGAGACAGAATGGACACTTCCTTTAGTCTACGGCCTCCTTCCTGAGCTTCCAGTTTCCCAGTCAATTGACCTTCCTGGTGCCCTAATTTCAGCCTGGTGGGGTCCTCGTTCAAGACTCTTACCCGCTTCAGAACTGAATCAAAGAATCCTAGAGCTGGAAGGGACCTTGAGGGGTCATCTAGTCCAACCCCCTTGTCCAAGGCAGGAGCCCTTATACCACCCCAGACAAATGGCCACCCAATCTTTTCTTGAAGGACCAGCTTTGAAGGTGTGTGGCTTAAACCCAACTTCTCCAAAACACAGGCCAGATTCCAGAAATAAAGCCACATTTTTAACCCCCGAAACGCAGCTTAACAGCTGAACAAACACGGTTAGGGCAAGCGAGGGGTCCCTCTCGACACCCAATGCCTCCAAACTATGCTGAAGCCCCCCAAAATTGCACCAGGCACAGTCCACCAAGCCCCACTTCTGCTTAAAGGGAAAGAGGTGGCATGCGGCAGTTACGGACAAAAAAGCTTCTAAATTATTCAAGTTGAGATTGTTTTTAGAGGGGTGTTTTAAAAAATTTTTAGGGGGATCCAGGGAGGGCGGGAGGGGGGAGGTTCCCCTTAGGTCAGGACCAGCCATGTCTGGGGGTAGCGAGGGAGCAAAGGTGGGGGGAGAGGGTAGGGGAGTGAAGGAGGAGGGAAGAATCAGTACGGTCAGTGGGAGAGGCAGATATGGCGGGAGCAGAGGACCA
>NW_015387341.1:31445-35362 GCF_001527695.2 Protobothrops mucrosquamatus | reverse complement strand
CAGGGGGGGGGGGGGGGGAAGAGAATTTGCACCATTTTTTCCCAAATAGCCAAGGCACACACACACACACACACACACACAATCATCTCAGCCCCCCCCCCCGCCCCCAAGAAATTCCTGCTGGACCCCTCTCCCCTTTCCTGACATCCCAGGCAAACAAACTCCAATATTAACCAGGACACATTTTATACACCAGGATCGCATAAGTCGGGAAAAGACGAAGCCTCCCCCATAAACGCACATATATATTTATTTCACACAAAGCCGAAGCCTTCCTACAAGTCCCAAATCCCTGAAAAAAAACACAGGAAAAAGCACACCTGGGAGGCCAATCGCCCCTTGTGAAAACTCACCCACCCTGCAAAACACCACGCGCAGTAACCGTGCAAAAACTTCCCCGGTTATTTCTCAGCAAACGTGGCATCGTTCAAAATATATATATATATATATATATATAATTTGCAGGAAGAAAGGAAGGAAAGAAAAACGCACAACACGGATTCCCACCATTTTGGAGCAAGAAAGGGAAACAAAATAAATAAATAAAAGCCAACCAACTAGACGAAAAGATACATTTTGCATTTCCTGTGGCTCCTTTTTTTTTTTTTTGCCGCCCCCCCCCCGGCCGCTTCCAGGCTGGCTTCTCCTCCGGCCGGGTCCCACGAGCCCTCCCGGACACGCGTGGGAAGACAGAGGCGGGGGGGGGAGGGCTGCGCGACTCCCCCCGGCGACCCTTCCCCGATCTCTGCGCCCCGCGCCAGGCAGCCCGGACGCCAAAGCGGAGCAGGACGCAAAGCAGAACTCCGCCGCAAATTGGGGGGGGGGGAGAAAGAAAAATCAGATTTTTTCCCCCTCTTTGGGGACGGGGGGGAAAAAAGCCCCCCAAAGGCGCCCCCCTCTCCCGGCCTGCCTCCCCCTCGCCTGCTCCCCCCCCCGCCGGCCCCGTTTTGATGGGAAATCGCAGACAAAAGAGGGCAGAAAAAAAATGGCAGCCAGTGTTATTTTTAAAACAGGTCGGGGACGCCATATTCTGCAGATCTGGGGGGGGGAAGGGGAGCCCGCCGGCCCAGGGAGCCCGGGGGGGGCAGGGGAAAGGGGGGGCTCCCCCCGCAGTCCCCCCCCAAGGCAGGGGAGGGGAAGGAACCGGGGGAGGGGGGGAAAAAAAAATCAAAATTAGGAAGAAGTCCACCTCTCTCCTCTTAGCCATCGTCTCTCATGGCTTTGGGATCGCTCCTGGCCGGAAGGCTGCGCCAAAAAGGGGATCCTGGATCAGCATGGCTGGATTTTTTTTTTGATTTTTTTTTTTTAAGGATCTGCTTTCTCTCTCTCTCGATCCCTCGATCGCGGTTTTTTGAATCGCCCGGCTTTTTATTTATTTAAAAAAAAAAAAAAGCGAGACTTCCTATGCGAACAGACATGCTCGGCTTGCAAATTGCACCCTCCGCCGCCAGCCGTCTGCAAAGGGAGAAGGGGGCGCCCCCCCCGCCTCCCTCTTTCTCTCCTCCTCCTCCTCCTCCTCCTCCTTCCTCCGGGGAGGGGGCCGAGAGGAGACCCCCCACCCGAGCCAGGCTGGGTGGCCCCGCCAAAGCACGCAGCAGCCTCCTCTTTTGCAAAGCCCCCCCCCCTTGCAGGAGACCCCTCCTTCCAGGAGAGCCCCCCCACACACACACTCGAGAGAGAGAGAGAGACCCCCCCCTCGCCTCCCCCCCCACTGACCTGCAGAGCGAGGGGAGGGGGCGCCGGCAAGTTTGCCCCAGACGGGTACATTTTTCCAAACTCTCTTTCTCCTTCCGACCCCTCCCTTCCCACGCCCCCCCCCTCGCCGCCCTCTGGAGTTCAAGAAGTCAGAGAAGAAATGGGCGCTTCGGCCAGGCCGAGTACCTTGGAGGGAGGGGGGGCTCCGCAAAGAGGGAGGGAAGGGCTGGACGGTATGATTTCTCCCACATTCATCCGTTCAGGGGGTTTTTTTGGGGGGGGGAGGGGAAGAGCGGGTGGTGGGTTTTCCCCCCCTCTGACCCCCCCGTCTGAAGGTGGGATGGTACATCTAGCGTTCCCCCCCCCCCTCCCTCCCTCCCTCTTTTGCTGGGTTCAAATCTTCCGGGTTGGTGGACAGTTCACTTCTGGGTCCTCCGCAAGGCTCGGAGATCTGGGTAGATCCCTTAAAAGAGGGGTTTATTTTTTTTAAATAAAATAAAAAGGGGGGAAACAGAGGAAGAGAAAATTTTGCCTTTGCAGGAAAAAAAAAATAAGAGGAAAGTTTGCAAAATCTTTTTTAAGAGTGGAAGGCCGTTCTTTTTTCACTTCTGTTTGCTCACTCCCTTTTTCCCTTTGTCTCTTTCAACAAATTTCTGTCACTTTTACTTTTTCTTTCTTTTTCCTTTCCACTCTTTTTCCTTTCATTCTTTCGCTTTTTCTTTTGCTCTTTCATTCTCTTACTCTTTCAGTCTCTCTCTTACACTCTCGTTCTTTTTTTCTCATTCTCTTTTGCTCTCTCTCTCCCCTTTCCCCCAACTTGGCAGGGTGTCCTTTCCTCTCTGCCCCCCCCCTCCTTTTCAAAACACTTTTGAAGTTTCCAACTTTACAGGAGAAAGAGAAAAGGGCAGAAGGTTGCAGCCAAGAAAACAGAGGGAGGGGGTGAATTCTGGGTGGGAGGGGCCAGTCACACACCCCCCCCCCCCCCCGCTTTGCACATCCAGATTTTGCAGAGTATCTAATAAGAGGCCGAGAGGGCGGCTTCTTTCCACAGGCCTGCAGGGGTACCTGCATTCCTGGGCTGGATTTTGCCACCCCCAGACCCAAAAGAGGTCTTTAAATGAATAGAGTCTTAGCCCCCTCCCCAATCCTGCAAACAGCTCCTTTGGATTGCTGACCCCCCCCAGGAACCATGTTTTGTGACCCCTCCATTTTTAATCCAGCCCCCTCCCAAGTTAGGAGGGATGCTTAGAAAAAAGGAGAGGGCTGCAAGGAGAAAAATGACAAGGGGCGGCCCACTGAGCTCAGATATGTAAATCCAAGAGAACAGCCCCCCCCTCAATCAGGGTTAGTTTGTTACTTTCTTGGTTACAGTGCTTTTTTTAAAAAAAAAAACCACATTATTTGAAAGTTTGTTATTCTCTTTTGTTACTTTGCTGGAGGGAACAAGAGTTGCTTTTACAACGGTGCGTTTAGTGACCGTCCAAAGTTACAACGGCAGGACGGAAAAAAAGGGGTGCCCCATTCTTGATTCTGAAGCTCAGCTGAGTGCGAGCTCTTGCAAGATTCGAACCCATTTCCTCCCCCTCCCCCCAGCAAAAAAAGTCTGGAGGGCAAACTGTGGCTGAAGACCCCCCAGCTCGGGTTTCCTCTCCGCTTCCCAGGTGGGCAGAGACCCACGAAGGGGGAAGTGTGGGGGGGGGGGAAAGGACAAAACTCCCCCAAGCAGAATCTGGAAGGAAGGAGAGAAGCGCAAAATTCCCCCCTTGCTGGCCGGCCTCTGCCAAGGCAAACAGGAGGGGAGGCTTGGCAGCAGGCCAGGAGCAACAAGGGAGGGGCCCTCTTTGCAGCCCACCCCTCTTGCATGGCAGGCTGGCCGGCCTCTCCCCCCCCCAGGGAGGGGAGGCCTTTGCTGCAAAACTATGTTTGCAGAGCCTTCTCTGCACAGCTGGAAGGGCAGGGAAAGGGGGGGGATAAGAGGCCAAATGCCCCCCCTCCCATTTCCTCCAGCAAGGAGAAGGGAGGGGGCTGAAAGTGGGCCTGGGTCTCAAGAGCTCTCCAAACATGAAAACTTTTAAGACTTGTGGACTTCAATTCCCAGAATTCCACAGCCAGCATGGAGACCCCTGCCCAACTCCATCTGGAAGGCTCCTGGGAAGTGGCTTGCCTCCCCCCCCCCCCCCAAACATAGTTTTAACACTGGGGAACCCCAGGGAGTTTGCTCC
>NW_015387341.1:27963-30860 GCF_001527695.2 Protobothrops mucrosquamatus | reverse complement strand
AGGGGCTTCCCCCCCCCCCCCCCCCAAACATAGTTTTAACACTGGGGAACCCCAGGGAGTTTGCTCCAGATTCTTCCTTTAAGGCTTGTTGGCCGCCTTGTATTCCTCGTTTCTTTAGCCGCTTGCTCTCTTTTGCCATCCCATAATTGTCTGCCTTTCTTTCCCTTTGCAGCTTCCACCGCCTGGCCCCTAAATTAAAAATAAATGCTCCAATTAAAAATTGCAGGTTCAAAAAAGGCTGGAGGAGGAACTACCGGTATTACAAAGGCTCTCGAGTGCTGCCCTCCTGTGGTTGTTCTGGGCTATTGCAGCTCTAGAGGGCCGCCCTCTGGTGGTGCTTTGGGGCAACTGCAACCCAGCAAAGGACAGTTTTGACGAAGTTCGACTTGAAAAAAATGATTGTGGTCAGCTTATTGTTACGACCTGCTGTTTTGCTCTACAAGGAGCCAAGGTGCACAACAAACTTTTAAAAGGGATATTTCATTTCTGATATAAATATTAAAACATGAACAGGCCATCCTAAGAGCCAAGGCACGCTGATTGAAAGCCACTGTCCTTTGACTCATTTTTTTGCTCACTGGGTGTGACCCCTAAATTTGCTGCTGGCTGTTAACACAACAGGTGAGGAATGCTAGCTAAGGCCCTGCTCTGCAGGGCTGGCGCTGCCTGCTCTCCTCCACCACCCTAGGGCTGCCAACTGAGATTTGGGCCCTGCTGCTTTATCCCAGTTCTTTCATTGCTGAACAAAAGTCACCAGAACTGACATTTCAAACGTTTTTTTTTATTTTTGGGGAGGGATTATTGGTGCCCCCAAAGCTGGGGATCCAGACAGCTTCACTTTCCAGTAAAATTTGCTAGCCCAATGCCTTGTGTTTGGAGGTGTATTTTTAGGGGGAAATTCGGATTTTAAAAATCAGGTTTGTTTCCCTACAACCTGGAACGCAGGCGGGTGCTTTCTTTCTGAGTTTGTTGGTTTTCTTGCAGACGTTTCATGACCCAACTAGGTCACATCATTGCTAGAAATCCAGAAACCAACTCTCTGCTAGCACTGACGATGTTACCTAGCTGGGTCACGAAATGTCTGCAAGAAAACCAGCAAGCTTAGACACCAGCAAGGGCCCCACAGTTGGGAGGGAGTAAAGGTTGGTAGCCATTTGGGACACCCCACCCCAAAATCCCAGGGCCAAGCTGGGGAAGACACGGCACCCCTCTCCTCCTGGAGAATCCACATTACAGAGAAGGGGAAGGAAAGAATGCGATAAGGGAAAGCTACCCTCCGGTGATTTTTTACTGGGGTCCCTTCCGTCCCCTAGGACGTTCCCCCATTTCATCTGCACTCAGGGAGACCACCCACCCACCCGCCTCTTTCCCATGGAAGGAACACAATCACACAGCACAGCAAAATTATATCCGCAGGGAGGAATCAGTTGGCGCTGTCATTGGCAAGGGACCAAAACTGACCACCACCACCCATCTGAGTAGGGGGATTAAAGCAAGCTAAAGGTCCGAATCTCTCTCGAGACCCCAAATTCATGCAGCTTAAAATAGCTCAGCGCTTCCTGCTGTGGCGAATGAGCTGAGTGGCGGGACCACCCCCCCAAAAAAAAGTCCCGGGTGGAGCCCCGAGGAAAAGGGCCAAGTGAGGCGTTTGGCCAGCCGAGCTTAATGAAGGACGGTGAGGAGGGAGGAGTGGAGATCCGTCTTTGAGGGATAAAGAACTTTTAAGTTCCCTTCTGCGTCCACCACCCGGACCTGCTCCAAGACCAGGGGGCTGCTTGGGGGGCTGCTTGGGGGGCTGCCTTCGGGCGCGAGGATTTCGTGATCCGACCCGGCTTCCCCGTCTTTGTGGACTGCAGTCAGCTTGTTCAACTCGGCCATTTTCTGCAATTCAAAATTCAAGGAATAACCATCATAATAAAAGAGATTATTTAGTTACAACCCCCCCCCAAAAAGTATTTGACCTGATTCTGGAGTTCCACAGCCCACTCTGGTCAATTCTAGGCGCTTGGCAACTGGCCAGCATTTATGACTGACTGTTTGCCACGTCCTGCTGTTACCCAACCACGATTTATGACATTTTTGCTGAAACCAGGGTTTACTTCTGGGTTCTGGCCAAAGCGCCCACTGCAAACAACGGGCTCATTTAATGAGCACAGAGTTTACTTTAAGATCGCCATGTTTGCTGCAAAAAGGCCGTAAAATAGGCCCGGTCACGTGACTGACTCGCTTTACGTCGGTCATGACTTTTGACTGGAACTGGCAGATCCCACTGTAGTCGTAAGTTGGGGACTACCCGTGAACCTGTTATTAGGCTGGATGCACGCCTTGTGGTCCCAGCTGTGGGGTGCGATTCCCGACAGCCCGAGGCCCATGGTTCCCAGCACTGATATGAGAGGCGGGGAAGGGTGGGGGGAAGGAGGACGTACCACAATGAGGGTGTCCATCACATCTTTGCACAGCTGAAGGCTCGTGCCGCTGGTCACTTCGAGAAGCAAATCGGTGGTGGTTTTCCCAAGCTTTAACAGAAACATGAGCAAAAACCACCCCTGCGTTTACAAGAAGTCCTTGATTTACAACTATTCATTTAGCGACTGTTCAAAGTTGCAACAGCCCTGGAAAAAGTGATTTTCAACCAGTCCTTGCACTGGCGTTGCTTCGGCTTCATGATCACATGACCAAATTCAGGCGATTGAATTTATTTTTTATTTAATTTATTTAACTTTAACTTATATGCCGCCCTTCTCCCCCATGGGACTCAGGGCGGCTCACAGCATATTAAAAACAATACAAAACATTTCCCTATAAAAGCCAATTAAAAACCAAATATTTGTAGCTGTGTCTTGTTTAAAATCATTAAAATTGTCCCTATTTAAAAATTCACCCTAGGTCAGTCCCGC
>NW_015387341.1:24838-27456 GCF_001527695.2 Protobothrops mucrosquamatus | reverse complement strand
ACAAAACATTTCCCTATAAAAGCCAATTAAAAACCAAATATTTGTAGCTGTGTCTTGTTTAAAATCATTAAAATTGTCCCTATTTAAAAATTCACCCTAGGTCAGTCCCGCTTGCTGAAAAAGCCAAGTCTTGAGGGCGCGGCGGAAGGTTAGGAGATCCGGAATCGTCCGGATCTCGGGGGGTAGTTCGTTCCAGAGGATTGTGGATTGTGGGGTCCTGGGTGCTCTCTGAGCTGGGTGGTCTCCTTGCAGACCCAACTAGGTAACAGCATCAGTGCATTCAAGTCCCAACTGTGCTTGTAAGGGCTACCTGTGCTATGTTTCCTCCTAGATTACAATACATTTACACAAGGCTGGCTTGGCTGTGATTTGCAGACTGAAGAACTGGTCTCCATATTGCAGGAATCCCAGCCCCTCCCCCACCCGCTGCTCCGTCCAGCCCCCTCCTCACCTTTGTTTTCTCACTGTTCGTAATAGGAGGGAACGAAATCACGGCACCTTCGGCATCAGCCAGGCAGGGATAATTTTCTTTCCCATCCAGGAGCTGAAGGTACCTGCCAAGATTGGAAGGAAGAAGGCCCACATTATTAGGACACTATTAATGGTCGTATAAAAATAATTTAGTTTAAATCTAAATTTTAATGAAGAATTTGAGTTTATTTGAGCACAAAATCTTTGTTTCTTTTAGGAAACCCTGCCAGGAACCCCGTTTAATCTACAGACGTGGTAACTCTTGAGCCCATGCTCCACCCTACTTTTTCTCCTCTGCCTCGAACTCATGACGCACTTGTACAATCCAGAGATATTCTGTCTTTTTTTCTGTTTCCGTTGCTCTTCAGCTTCGGCCTGCAACTGGCGAAGGAGGTCGTTGGCCTTTGTCTCCTTCCGGCCCAGGGGGACGATCTGAAAAACAGGAAGCGTTTCATCACATCCGTTCCAAAATGGGCAGGACCTCAGGCAGCTTCGGAGAGAAAGACTGAGGCAGAAACAGGCAAGCAACTTATAACCGTGGGGTCCTGGGTGCTCTCTGAGCTGGGCTGTTTTCTTACCGATGTTTCATGACCCAACTAGGGAACATCATCAGGGCTAGGAGAGGGGGGCATTGATGATGTTACCTAAATGGGTCCTGAAATGTCTGCAAGGAAAGCAAACATGCTCAGGGAGCACCAAGGACCCCCCCCTCCTGCTCCCCCTCCTCTCCAGAAACCCTCTGCTGGAGCACAGCCCACCTTCAACTCCTCTGGGGCCCGAGCTTCGTAAACAAGTGGTCCTTTCACCAGCTGCAGGTCGTGAGTCGCAATGGTGGCTGCTGTTCGTTTCTCACAAAGGTCCTCGTGGAGTTTTGTCTGTTTGTGGGATTAAAAGAAAAACAGCTTTACATTTATTTTGAACTATTCCTTATTCCAGCTCCCAATGGCTTAGTGCAGGGGTAGGCAACCTCGGCTCTTTTATGACTCATGGACTTCAACTCCCAGAATTCCTGAGTCAGCTATGCTGACTCAGGAATTCTGGGAGTTGAAGTCCATGAGTCATAAAAGAGCCGAGGTTGCCTACCCCTGGCTTAGTGCCTTTTTCGGAGCCCCACCTGCACGGAGAGGAACCTCTTCAGAGCATTGCCAGTGCAGAAATCCATGCCTTTCACCACACAGCACACGATGTAAGGGCGGACGTCTTTCGCACTGGGGCCGGCTTTCACCACCAACGGCGCCGGGTTGTCGGAGATGTGAAGAATTTTCACAAGCAGTTTTTGGGCATCTTCCAGTTCGTCATCGCTGCCTGTTTTCCTCTTGTTCTTTTCCCGCTTCTTTTTCCGGCTTTCTTCCTTCTCGGTGCCACCCTCCTGTTTGCCTCTCCCTCGGCGCAGATACTCCAAGATCGATTTGGTCTGGCAGCCGTTCACCATCTTCTCCAGCCGTTTGTCCTTGAGGGCGTTGCCTTTCAGGTTGACGTCCTTCAGCTTTGGGCAGTCGGCCAGTTCCGCTGGGATTTCGGAGAGCTTGTTATTGGAGACGTCCAAAGTCTGGACAAAAAGAAAACAGAGCCAGCTGTTTCGACCAAGGAAAGAGTGCAAAAGAGAGCAAATCCCTAGGGCAGGGGGTCTTCAAACTCGGCCCTTTTATGACTTGTGGACTTCAACTCCCAGAATTCCTCAGCCAGCCCCCTGCTCGAGCAGGAGACCCTCTGCCATTCCAGATGAACAGCTGTCCATTCTCTTCCTGAAGGCCTCCAGCGATGGAGCATCCACAGCTTTTTAAACCGTTCCACTGATTGTTTTCACTGTCAGGAAATTCCTCCTCATTTTGAGTATGGACCTCAGAATAGAGTTGGAAGGGACCTTGGAAGGTCCTCTAGTCTAGCCCAACCGCAGCTTGAGCAGGAGACCCTATGCATATGTAAGCCTCTGCTTTAATGGGGAGTCTGGGGGATCTACGGCGCCGGCATCCCCTCCCACCTTGGCTCACCTTCAGCCCGACCAGGCGGGCCACCTCGGCGCCCAGCACCTCCAGCTCGTTCCCGGCCGCCTCCAGCAGGCCCAGCAGCGGCAGGGGCGAGGGCGGCGGGCCGGGACGGCGACCCCGCTGAGCGGGCGGCGGGGGCAGCATCGTCCCCGGGAGGGC
>NW_015387341.1:18114-24689 GCF_001527695.2 Protobothrops mucrosquamatus | reverse complement strand
AGCGCCTCGCCGGCCTCCAGCCGCAGCTCCCGCCGCCCGCCCGCCACGGCCGCCGCCAGCTCGGGCCAGCCCTCCTCGGCTCCCCCGGGCGCCGCCATGTTTGCTCGCTGCGCCGGCCGCTTCCGGCGCGCGCGGATGACGTCCTCTACGGCCCTCTTTCCCGCTACGTCACGCCGATTTCCCTCCCCCCCGCTCGGCTTCTTTTGCGCAGGCGCCGAGACATTTTAGGAGCGATGCTTCTCAAGCTGTTGCTGTTTTTTAAGATGGGCGGACTTCCTGGCTGGGGAATTCTGGGAGTTGAAGTCCATCCATCTTAAAACCTTTCAAGACCTTAAAAGAGATTTTTCTGCCCTCACTGATCTGTGCCCGAGTTGGTCCCAGGTCTTCCTTCCAGTGTTGCTGCTGGTGCTCCGCTTCTCCTTCCTAATGGCTGATCAGAGCAACGAAACAAATTTAACAAACAAATCAATAAATATTCCCTGGCCGAGGAATTCTGGGAATTGAAGTCCCCAAGTCTTAAAAGTTGCCCATTTTGGAGACCCCTGGATTAGTGGCATCAAGCAAGTGCCAAGCCCCACACGGACCTTCTCCAGGGTGACGTGTCCCAACTAGGTCTTCTAATGGTGACTCCGTCCATCATGGTATCTTTTGGGTTAACCTAGCCAGCATTGATCCCAAGCAAGCCCATAGACCTTCTCCAGAAGGGTCCGTCTCTTACCTGGTCCTCCAGGTCTTCCAATGGCGTCTCCTCACTGCTATAATTGAATCTGTCCACCTTGTTGATGGGGATCTTGTCCTGTAGGGTCCTCGGTGCTCTCTGAACTTGGCTGTCCTCTTGCAGATGTTTCATGACCCAACTGGGGAGCCTTGTCGGTGCTTCTGTAGATCCATCTTCACCAGCACTGAATCTGTTCCCTGGTTGGGTCATGAAACGTCTGCAAGACAACTACCAAGGACCCCATAGTCCCCCATCCTCCTCTTCCTCTTTACAGACCATCCCCTCCCTTCTAGCACGGATAACTTTGCCTACTTGGATCATAAAATGTCTACAAGGAAACAACCACACTCAGAGAGCACCAGGGACCCCTCAGTCCTCTTCTCCTCTCCTCTCCTCACACCCAACTCCCTTCTAGCCCTGAAGAGGTTAGCTTGTTGGGTCCCTGCGTGGACAAATGGCTGCTGTTTTATAGGCAAGAATTTCATCTTTGCTGTTGCTTCCTTCTTAGGGCTGAGAGGGAGGGACTGGCCCAACTTCACCCATCTGACTCTGTGTCTAAGTGGGACTAGAACTCTCGGTCGCCGGGTTTCTAGCCTGATGCCTTAAGCGCGATACCCAAATGGCTCTTGGTTCTAAAACACCAATTTGTAATCTTCCTTTTGAGCCGAGAATGATGCTGCAAAAACAGTAATAAAAAAAAACCGGATGAGCAGAAAACAGACATATAAAAAGGACCGGACACCCATGAGCTGAAATTCAGAGCTTTTATTATCAGTTAAATACAAACAGGAGCGTAACGTGATTCTACGTAGCAGGGTGCCAGCAGAATTCTGGAATCAGACCTGCTATCCAGCTTATTTGCTCTTAAAACAGTCGGAATAAAAACGGCCCCCATCCCTCAAGGACTTCACCGATTCCTTTGAGGTAGGACTCCACTTTGGCGAATTGAAAGGATCCCCCCCCCTCAAAAAAAATGTGCTTTTCAAACTTTGAGACGGGCCAGAGATTTCTACACAAGGCCCGTAGATGATGGAGAAGATCGCTTTTGATTTTCCATTTTTCCATAAACTTTCTTTCCCAACTGTTTTGTCTTAGACGACCGTAAATAGCAAGCGGGTTCACGGCATAATAGAAAGTGCTCAAGTTACAATTCCTACATGTGGACCCCCAACCCAAGACAAAGGGGCTCGCTGGAGCCCCCCCCCCAAGTCAAATCATAAACCCTGATCTTCAGGGAGTGCAACTGCCCTTTAAAAAAAGGAATGCTGATTTCCTGCAACCTGGTTTGTTTTAATAACCCTCTTAAAATAAGATTCTTGCCTGTCCTGAGCAAATTAAGATAGGATGGGGAGATGGCATAAGGAGACTGAGGTATGTGTCAGAAAACAGTATTTTTTCTATATATTGATGCATTTCAGAAACCTGTGCATAAGCCCTTGGTTGAGACACCTCAAAGAGATACAAATCCATTTGTTAAAAAAAAAAAGCTTTTGTAAAGAAAACAAAACAACGCTGCCCGTCTTTTCAAGTGAGGTTTGGAAGGATATAAGACCAAGAAGAGATTTTTTTTTTTACTTGATTAGGATTCTATGCATAATTTCTACTTCCTTTGCTCAATTGTTTATAAAACCTTTCCTGCCTTCAAAAAAAGGGAACTGCTGATCATTTCTCTGGATGGGCTCCTGAGAGGGCTGCAACCCTGAACCAAGTTAACTCCGTTTTGGTGACTTTCGGGACATCACAATTAACCCACCCAACCACGCTCCTTGAGGCATAAAAAGCCAGAATAATGCCCAAAAAACCGTGCAATTTTTTTTTCTTTTTGAGGATTTGACTGCACACCACAGTGATCAAGCCTGCAAGGAAATTTTTTTCAGATTTGCCAGGCTGGGCAATGGGGAAAACTGGACCCTTAGGGTCAGGAGTTGGCTGGCATTGCCAAAAGGAATTGGCCATTCGCAAGCTTTAATTTTTACTTTGCAGGACTCTGTTTGGCCTGCCTTCCAGGCAAAGAGTGTGGAGTGTGTTGAAAAGCCCTTTAATGCTTCCTACCTTAAGCAACAGACCTTACAAATTCTAACAGCTCTACTATCTGCCAGAGATAGTAGCTTCTGATATGCTTTCTGCCTTGGTTTTAATTTGTCACCCAGGGAATATTTACTGATTTGTTAAATTTATACGCCGCCCCACCTTACGGGTGCAATCTTGGGGTGCCCAAGTTGTAGCTGCTCCGTCACTGGAGGTTTTTAAGAAGAGACTGGACAGCCATGTGTCTGGGATAAGGTCTCCTGCCATGGACAGAGGGTTGAGCTAGAAGACCTCCAAGGTCCCTTCCAGCCTTGGGATTCTATGTTTGAATCAGATGGAAGACCATTAAAGAGAGAAGCAACCTAGAACTACGGAGAAATGTCTTGGTTGTGAGACCTGTGAAGCAATGGAAGAGCCTGCCCCCAGGTGTTGTGGGTGCTCCATCCCTGGGGGGGGGGAGTCTTCAGCCATTTGACTGGGTTGGTATAAGGTCTCCTGCTTCAGCAGGGGGTTGGTCTAGATGTCCTGCAAGGTCCCTTCCAACCCCATTATCCTATATAGATATTGGAGTGCAGATGTTGTAAATAAGAGGCGGGGGGGGGGGCGATTGGCAGAGGACAGCCCCTTTCAGACCGCTGCTGGGCCCTCCCCCTACCACAAGCCCTACTGCAGCGGAAGAAAGAGCGCGTGGCCCCTGGGGGGGGCGGGAGGGCAAAGAAGGGATCGGCGTCATCGCTTTGCATACGTTCTGCCAGTGTTTTTATTCAACCCTCCTCGTGGGGTGGGGATTTTGCTCCCCACCGTGGGCGACCGCAGCTTCACTCCCAGGGGCCCCGACCGGTTCAGGACGGTTCCGCCAGCCCGGCCTGCAAAAAGAAAAAGTAAAAAAAAGAAGAGAAAAGGGTGTGTGTTTGTGTGTGAATTTAGCACCCCTCTGAGGAAGAGATGGGAAAATAGGAAGGGGAGGGGGGGAGGCTGCTGTCTCCACCATTCAAAGTCTGCTGCCAGTGATGGGCTCAAGGTCCGTAACTCGAGGACTACCTGTAAGTACCTGGGGTGGGGTTGGGGGGGGCTAGTAAGACACGGATTCCCAGCCGGAAGTGCCAGGTGTGCGTTTGGCAGCCCTGAATTTCCGGGGAGAAATGAGGGCACCCCAGTTTATGAGTTTGGGGGGGGGGAGAAACACGAGGGGGTCTTTACCGGTGACGGTCTGCGTGGGCAAGCTCTTGTTCAGGGAAGGAATGCGCCTCGGGTTCACGCGGCAGCCGTCTCTGCCCATCAGGTGCACCTTCCAGGCCTGGGGGGGCAAGTGGGGGGGAGAGAGGGGGAAAAAACGGTTCAGAGGGTCTGAAGGAGGAAGAGGAGGATCAGCGGACGACAGGCTGGCCACCCACAGCTGAAGAAGGGAGGCTGGGTGGCAGTGGGACTGTCCCATAGCCCCTTCCCCTCTTACACTGAGTCAGGCCCCGTCCTTGGTCCTGTAGGACAGGGAGAGGACCCTTCCCCGGTCCTCCCCCCCACTCCGTTATCCTGAGGAGCGGCCCCTCCCTCCCCGCCTCCATGCCCACAGCTCTCACCTCCTCGCCCGGGGTAAAATTCTCGTGGCACAACGGGCAGCGGTTGGCCACTTTCTCAGACTTGGCCGCTGGAGAGAAGAGAGGGCAGATGTCAGCCTTTGGGGGAGGGTCCCAGAGGCCCAAAGGGTCCCGTACGGACCCAAAAAAAGAAAAAAAAGAAAAAAGGACTGACGGTTGCAGGATCTCCCCTTGGCGTGCCGGGCCAGCTCCTCCTTCGGCAGGGCCTCGCAGCAACGGGAACACTTGGCAAAGTTGTCCTTCTTCTCGCACTCCGTCAGCAAGTGCTCGGTCAGGCTGGCGATCTCCACCACCTGCCCGGGGAGAGAGAAGAGGTCCTTGGCCTGAGAGGATGGCGAGATCTCTGTGTGTGTGTGTGTGTGTGTGTGCGTCTCCCCAGGCTGGCAAGGGAACCCCTGGGCTCCCCCAAAGAAGCGAGGCCTCCGTTCCCAACCCCTTTGGGGCCAGGTCTCTGTGAGCAACTAGCCTAGACCGGGTTTGCAAACAGGTTGGGTGTTTTTGTTTTGCAAAATGAACAGGGCGGAATAACGAGCGAGCGGGAGGGCGGGCGGGCTGGCTGGCGGAGAGAAACGGCAGTCGAACCTCCCCTTGAAACCTCCAGCGACGACGGAGCCCCCGCAGCTCCAGGAGGGAAGCGGCTGGGGGGAGGTGGGAGGGCTCACCTGCTTGCAGAAGTCACACCTGGTCAGCATGGGGCAGTGCTTCCAGTAGTGGAGGTCCAGCCCTTCCTCGGTGAAGGAGTCGTCTCTCTCCCCACAAAAGATGCAGAGGCTGGAGAGGAGGGAGGAAGAAGAGGGAGAACGACAAATTAAGGCCCAGGAGTTGCTGAGGCCCTTTTGGGAGTCAGGATCCTCTGAGAAAGAAAGAAAGAAAGGAAGAAAGAAAGAAAGAAAGAAAGAAAGAAAGAAAGAAAGAAGGAAGGAAGGAAGGAAGGAAGGAAGGAAGGAAGGAAGGAAGGAAGGAAGGAAGGAAGGAAGGAAGGAAGGAAGGAAGGAAGGAAGGAAGGAAGGAAGGAAGGATCTTAGACCCAACCCATCTTGAATTCCGTTGACGCTTCTCTAGTGCCAATTTTAGTGCTGACCACTGCTGGACTAGGTTCTGTAGGAGCAATAAACCAGCTTAGCTTGAATGTATGGTTTGTCCACCCAGCAGGAGGGGAAGAATGCTCGCCCCCCCCTTAAAGGCAGGGAGACTGGCCTTAACTGCCTGCCGGCCATCCCGTCCCTCACTTGTCCAGGTAGTTGGCAACCGACGAGTGGTCATCCAGGGGATCCGCCGGGACGGGCTGGGCAGCCTTCTTGGATGGTTTCTGCAAATCCCTGTCTTTTTCCTAAAAAGAAATTAAGAAAGTCAGAAGCAACAGAAAGGCCGGATCTTTGCGGACAGCCACCTCAATTAACAGGGCAGAAAAGGGGGTTCCGTTGGGTACCCCTGAAACCTGCATGGCAGCTGACAATTTAGGCCCCCCCCTGAGCAACAGCAGGAGGCAGGAGCTGCCCTGCTCAGGCTGACAGCCCACAGATGTGCTGGAGGGAAACATCTGGCGAGACCCATGCTGGCTGGGGACGATGGGCGTTGTGTCAGGCCGCCTCGGATGCCCCTGGATACCTTGTCGGCTTGGGCGTCCGTCTGCATCTCCTTCAGGGCTGCCACTTGACCTTGCAAGGCCTTGATCTCATCTTTCTTCTCCTTCTCTGCTTCCTCAGTCGCTGACTTCTTCTGGGCCTGTTCAGACAACCGTGGAGCCCCTGAGCCAGCACCAGGCACGGCACGGAAGGCTCCTGTAGAATGGGGATCCTCTCCACCTCCTCCCCCCTGCACCCCCCTTCCTTCTAGCACTGATGAGGCCACCTAGCCGGGTCATGAAACGTCTGCAAGAAAGCCACCAAGCTCAGAGAGCACCAAGGGCCCCCTGTCCTCCTCCATTCACCTAGCCCCACTCCCTTCTAAGACTGACGATGTAACCTAGCTGGGTCATGAAACGTCTGCACACACTTGGACCTCTAAGAACCGGGCCAGGGCTTTTCAGAATGAACCATGCAGACCCACAAAACACCCACACGGGCACAAAACTTCCTTGGGAGGAAGGCCGGGATCCTTATGAAGGCTCCTCCCTTACTTTGAGCTCAGCGTCGGTCAGTCGGCCGTCGATTTTAGCGAAGCCATCGAACAGGGTCTTGTACAGCACATTCTTCCGGGTGTTGGCGTCGTCGGGGGGCAGATAATCCAGGATG
>NW_015387341.1:0-18014 GCF_001527695.2 Protobothrops mucrosquamatus | reverse complement strand
GGGAGGAAGACATGCACTGGGACCTCAAGATATGCCCTAGTGATGTGGTACCCAAAGTTCCTCAAGCCTGGCAACTTGAAGATATGTGGACTTCAACTCCCAATTTTAACGCATTTCTTTTGACGTGTATCCTCATTGTGGCTGGGTTACTCTCTTATAATCCCTTTCTCTCCGATCTCTCCCACTCCGGTGGATGGGAGGAAAAAAAAATGAGCCTGCTGGCTGGCTGGCTGGGAAATTCTGGGAGTTGAAGCCCACACATCTTCAAGCTGGAGGAACACCGGTTGTTAAGTGTCCCAAAAAAGGAGAGATTTGGTTGAGGTGGGATGCAAAGAATGAAAACAGAAAGCCTGTGTTACATTTTACAGGAAAAGTCCTGTATCTGGCTCAAATCTGGGAACAAACTGTGGGAGGTTATAGGACCCCCGAGTTCTTACTCGCATGACGTTATCGACCGTGAAGCCGGAGTTCTCGGTGCCCAGGTGTTTCAGCAAGCGTTCCACCAGCTCCACCTGGCTCATGGCGAGGTGTGTGGGGCAGTGGGGCCTCAGGGGCTGCACCAGGTGGGTAGGGATGATCTGCAGAGGCTTCACTTCGTTGCAAAGGGCCATCTCCTGCAAAGAGGCAGGGCACCTTACTGATTTATTCAGAAAATCCAAATACAAAATCCAAAAGGAAAAAAAAAAAACGTTAACAGAGAAAAAACTAGGCAAGGACGTAAAAAATAAAATAAAATGGAAATGTCAGTAAAAGACGAGTCTCTGGCCACATTAGGGATGGAATGGCAGCCAACCGGCTGCAGAGTCGCCATCCCGCAGAGTTTCCCTGCAGGTAGACTCACCTGGATGAAGTTGGCGGAGGCCGTCCGAAGGCGGGCCGAGGAGTCCCCCGTGCGGGACAGGAGGTTGGGGAAGGCCCTCTCCAGGCAGAAAACGGTCTCCTGCTTGCCCAGTTTGTGCTTGGGGATGTACTGCGTGATGCTCATTTTCAGGAGCTTTAAGGAGGCGTGGAAAACCTGCCGCGTTTGAAGAGAGGGGGACAAGAGAGCAGCAACACAGAACCCTCCAGGTGAGCCGTTTTCAGTTTTGAAGGAACCTCAACCAGCTGCTTTTCTTCCTCGCGTCGGCTGGAAGCGGGACGCAGGAGACCAGAGGGCGGGGCAGAGCTTTGGGGAACCGGGGGGGAGGGTGGGATAAAGAGCCCCTATCCAGGTGACCCCAACCCTCTCGGCCGCCCAGTTTTTGCCTTCCCTCACCGAAGAGACGATATCTTTGATGGCCCTCACGGCGAGGAAGACAGCCCCCCGGAGCATGTTCTTCAGCTCCTCCTTGGGGGTGCTGGTGGGAGCCTCGGTCATCTTCTTGTAGATGGCCAGCAACGAGTCCTCGCGATACGACCAGGTTTTGGAGTAGGCGCCGGCCACCTGGGCAAAGCAAGGCGGGAAGGAAGGAGAGGGGCCTGGCGGGAGACCGATAGCTGCCCTTCCGCCGGCCGAGGATGGCTCCTTCCCTCGCTTCTATAGGGAGTCCTCCACTTACGGCCATTCAGAGTTACAACGGCCCAGGAGAAGCGAGTTAGGGCCGCGTTTCGCACTTACAAACCCTGCAGCGTCCCCCGGGGTCACGCAATCAAAATCCAGACCCTTGGCAACTGGTTCATATTTATGACGGTCGCATAAAGGGGGTCGCGTGATCCCCTTTTCGACATTTCCGACCGACAAAATCAACGGGGAGGCCAGATTCACTTCACAGCCTGTGGGTGTGGCTCCCTGACTGGGCCCTGGGGGTGCTCTGGGTCACCCCCTCCCGTCCCCCCTCCCGTCCCAAAGTCCAAGAGCTCCGGACGCCCCTCCCCCTGACCCTCGACCTCCTCCCTCTTTACCAGCATTTCCCCGAAGACGTCGATGGAGGCGCTGGCCTCCCGCAGGGCCTTCTCGGTCAGAGGCTCCGGATCGCCCACCGCCCCGCTCCTGGCCGTGTCCCCGGCCTCTTCCTCGGTCATCTCGGGCTCTAGCAAGGGAAAGCTCTCCTCCTGCTGTCGGCGGATGGCCGGGAGGGGCCGCTCGTCGTAAGGTAAGAACTCGACCTGGGAGAGAAGGGCCCAGCGGTCAAAGCTGGCGGCCGTAGAGCGTCCCTCCTCAGTTGGAGGCCCTCCGGGGTGCAGCTCCCAGAATCCCCCCCAACGGCACTCTCGAAGGAGTCGGGCAGGCGTGGCAACCAACGTGGGAAGGGGCCACGTTTGCACAGAGCGAGAACGGGAGGGGTGGCGGGGTTGTGTCTCTAGGGCTGGAGATGTGAAGGTCAGGAGAATTCTGTGGGAAAAGGTCTCCCGCTGGAGAATTTGGTATTTGAGGAGAGGAGGAAGGAAAGAGATGAAGAAGGAAGGGTAAAAAGGAAAGAAGGAAGAAGAGTGAAAGATAAAAGGAAAAGAAGGAAGAGAGAAAAGGAAAGGAAAGAGGAGGGAAGGAAGGGGCGTGGCTAAGGAAAGGGGGCGGGAGAAGCAGGACCGAGAGCCGACCCAAACTTACGCTGATCTTCGGGAAGGCCTCTGCAGCGTTGGGAGCCGCCCATGCCAGCGGGGGAGAGAAGGCCTGAGAAGGGGCCGGCTCAGGCGAGGGGACTTCGGGGGGCTTCTCGGGGGGCAAGGAGGCGGGGCTCTCTGGCTCGGCTTTCTCCCGCCAGGGGGACGGCAGGGGCTTCTTCTGCTGGAGGGTCGTGGTGGGCTGAGCCACAGGCTCTAGTGGCAGGTCAGGTAGCCGTCGGATCTGAGTGTATGAGAGAAATCCGTTCGTTCGTTTGAGAACGGAAAGATTGCAGAGAAGGGGATTAGAAGAGAGTAAGCAAGCCACAATGGGGATACACATCAAAAGGAATGCATTAGAGTTGGGAGTTGAAGTCCACACATCTTCACGTTGCCAAGGTTGAGAAACTCTGATCTAAAATAACTATGGGCCTACAATATCCTACAACTCCCCAACCTCTGACCTAGTCTTGGGAGAGAAGAACAGTTTTTAATGGGGGTGGGTTTTTTTAAGCGGGTGGGGGGTTCCCAAGGGTCAGCTTCCCAGAGGCGCTTAGGGATTCCTTCCTGGGGATATTCCACTTACCGCGAGATCTGGGTCCAAGAGGTTATGAAGCTCCAACTGCTGGTAGACCTTGACACGATAGTCTTCCATCTGCTGCTTCTTCTGCTTGGCCAAGTCGTAGTCCTCCCTCTTGACGGCACACCGTTTCTCCACCTCGTAGCGTCCCAGCCGCTCCCCGACCTGCAACACGAGCCCGGAGTGGTTCAATTGGTCATAGCAGAGAAAACTTCTAAAGCACGGAGCAAGTGATGTCCAACGGAGAAAATGAATAATTAAATGAGTGGATTGGGCATCGCTGCCACAGCCATTCATCCAATGTACACGCAAAGACAGGTAAAACTAGACCAATCTTGGTTTAAGGAACCTGGTTACCCCAGTCCAACAAGCAGAACCTTTGATATTCAACAGGGAACAATCCTTCACAAATTGTGCATGTCCAAGAGAACGAGAAAGGAAGGACCTCAAGGCAGCTGAGTCCCTTTCCACCTCTCCCTGTGGGACCCCTTCCCCACCCTCCTTCAGCTCCTGCTACCTTCTGCAGATCTGCGATGGCTTGTTTGAGCTTCTTGGCGTGATCGTAGTGTTCCTGGCGCACCGCTTCATGCTTCTTCTCGTCCAGCTTGCGAATGATCTGGGCCACTTCCGGATCCTGGTACATGTCAAAGGCCAGATCATCCAGTGGAGAAATGGCGTCGGCCTTCCTGGAATGAAGGGGAGAATGGCAGTTTGGGACGTTGCCATGAGCACGGCCGTTGGGAGGGAGGAAGGGAAGGAAAATGGCCACGGAGAGGCGTCCAAGTTAGGCCGTCCTCACCCAGGGTAGCTCCCGTCCAAGGCCGAGTCATCCGAATTGCTCCCGAGATAATGGTCGATCAGCTTCTCCCTGGAAGACTTGGAAACAAAACAACAACGAATAGAATTTTTGGCTGGAATGGGCACAACGTGGGTGAATGACACCAACACTTAAATATACAACAACAACAAAAATAGAGCTGGAAGGGACCTTGGAGGTCTTCTAGTCCAACCCCCCCCCTCCAAATTTCCCACACTAACCTGGCTGTTCTCAGGGCTCAGATCTGCAGGTTCCCCAATGATATTTATTGCCACCAGGGCAACCTGGAAAAACAAGACAGACCCAGTTGGGAGGGTCTGCTGGGATTCTGGAAAAAAACACCCCCCTCCAGTTTACCAAAAGCGTCAGAGATTAAATTTACAGCCAATTTTTTTTTTTTTGAGAAAAAAATCTTCCTCAGGATCCAGAAGGTGAGGGACGGCTTTTTTTAAAGCACAGATAGGGAAGTTATTCTAAGCTGCTCCCATTAACCATCTTGGGTTTGAATTTGTTTTACCTGGCTGTACAGATTGTACCGATTGGCGTAGCTTTTGTGGAAAGTCAACTTTAAATATTGTCCGACTGCATCCACGTAGACGGATTTCAACTCCCGGGCCCGGTAGCTGGTCTTTTCATTATCGGAAAGGGAGACATAACTGTAGAAGGGGGGGGGGGGAGAAAGAGGTTTAATGCAGATTATATTCTACAAGTATTGTGAACCCTTTGGCTCTGCTGGATTATCACCTGCCTTCAAAAGCTCAATATTTTTCTCTTCTAAGAAAAAAGATGCCTGGAGTGAATTAGTCAGCTGCCAATACAGAAGGTTTGTGTGGGCGTGTTGGATGAACCTCTGTCTTTTTCACAGACACCCTAAATTTAAAATTATTAGCTTGAAATCCTAAGTTATCCACAAATTCTCTCTCAAGTTCCAGAGGAAAGGAGACCAAACAGAGGGTTAATCAGCCTGTCAAACATGTCTCTGCAGCTGCTTATTTGGAATTACACCTTGCTTTTATAGTTAGTTTGATCTGGAATCAGCGACGGAGCTGGGCAGCTCCCAGGTGCCCACTGACCTCCTGCTTCTGCTGGGTGATCCCTGAGGGACATAGGCAGGAATACCGACACATCTCAAGAGAAGTAAAAGCTCACCCCAGCCTTTGGAATCGTTCCGATTTATAGGGCGCAAAATAATCGGGCAGGTTTTCGCTGATGTAGAACTCAATTTTGCTGGAGATCATATACTGGTGAGCCAGGAGCTGCAGCTTTCGAATTCGGCACCGTTCCACCATCTGGAGGACTATTTCTTGGGGATACTGGCAGAGTCTGAAAATAAAGAAAAAGGGAGGCCTTTGATTTCCCATGCCAGGGTTGAAATGGAGGGAATATTATATTACACTCGATGACCAGGGGAAGGAAGGAAGGAAGGAAGGAAAATATCTAGAATTTCTCGGAGCCTGACCTTGATGACCTCCATCCGTTGACCGTTGGCGCGTGAACCATCAGTTCCTTGGCACTGAAGCCATCCTCATGTCCGGATGAACTTATAACAATGAACCCAATCTTGTGTGGCATCCTGTCCTCTTCGGCTAACTGGGAAGAAAGGAGAGCCAAGTTTTTGTAAAAGAACGGATTTCTCATCAGCAAAGAATACAGCGTTTTAACTTCATGCTCCGAACGCAAGCAACTCTGAAAGTTAGTCAAAGGCATTTACTGTCTTTTATTTACTGATTTTATTTAATTGATTTATACAACTGCTCAACTCAACAAGCGGCTGTGGGAAACCGTGTTAAAAATAAAAACAAAAACAAACAGGCATTGGGGCCCTTCATACACCTGGGGCTACGGGCCTGGGCACATGTATTTGGATATTATTAGGGGTCACCCAGAAGTGCTTTGAAGATGTAAGTTATTGACATGTTCTGCCCTCCGTCTCAATAAATGACTCTGGGTAGCTACAGAAATCCAAATTTTTTTTTGCTCCTACTGGGTTTGCATGCACAAATGCTTTGCATGTTTTGGAATGGCATGCTTTGCATGTGGCTCTGCTTGCATTCACGCGTGTTTTGCATGTATTGGAGAGGCATATTTGCATGCAGATGCTTTGCATGTATGGGAACGGCATGTTTTGCATGCACGTGAGTTTTGCATGCATTAGGTTGACATCCTGCGCTCGCATGCATGTCGTGTCCCCCTCACCCCCCCAGCCCGGCTTCCCCGCCGCCCACCTGGAGCCGATCCGTCCGTCGCGGCAGGCGGGGGCGGCCTCTTCTGCTCGCTCGTCCTTCACCACCATGAAAAGGCCTGCGGGGGGGGGGGACAGCTCGCTTTGACTGGCTCCGCTCGGGCCCGGCGATGCCTCCCCCCGTCCCCGCTAAGAAGAGCCATAATAGTAATAAGACAACAACCCCCCCCCCCGCTTTCTTAGCCCCCCTCCCCGCTGTCCCCATCTAGTCGCGGGCAGTCCCACCGGCCCCCGGCCCCGGGAGAGGCCCCGCCCCAAGGGAGTCCCCCCCAGCCCCCGCGGTTGGAGGGGAGCCGGAGAGAAGCCCACCCCCCTCCTACTTTATTCCGGCTCCATCACTAGGGCTTCTGTTCCCCTAGCAACCGCTGCGACTCGACTGCGCAGGCGCGAGCGCGGCGGCACAGTGACGGCCGGCGGGAAGGGAAGGACGAGCGAGCGAGCGAGCGAGAAGCGGATGCTTCTGACGTCACGTCCGGTGACGGAGCCGCCCGGCCAATCGGAGCGCAGGAGGCGCCGGGCGCTGTTTCCGGCGCGATGGCGGCCAAGGCCTTCAAAGTGCGGACGGGGCCCGGAGGGCGCAAATACGGGCTGGCGGCCAGGAGCCTCCCGGAGCTGCTGCGCAAGGCCTGCCGGCTGGAGGTGGGCGGGCGGGCAGGCGAGGCGGGCCGGGAGGAGGAAGAAGAAGGGGTGGCCGCCGCCGGATCTCTGCCTGGGCACCGCTTCCCTTGACGGGCTTTTCCGCTTCCCCACAGCCTCCCTCGGTGGCGGGCTGCCGGCTCGGCCGCTACGAGGATGGCGTCGAAGTCAGCGAGGAGGCTTTCCGCGCCCTGCCCGAGGACGCCGAGCTGATCCTGCTGCGCCCTGGGGAGGAGTGGAGCGGATGTGAGTGGGGGGGGACACACAAACACACACACACACAACTCACAACAAGGCCCCTGCCTCCTCTTCCACCCAGTCCCAAGTAGGGTTGGTTTCTAGCGCTGCTAGAAATTTAGAAAAAAAAACCCCTTCCCTTGATGAGGACTAGTGCCTTGACTGTCTCCGCGAATGCCACCCTGAGGAGTAGCAACTTGACGTACAAGGAAATGTGCAAACCTCAAAGATTCTTTTACATATACGTATACGTGTGTGCGTGTGTATAATATATATTATGTACAATATATATATATACAATATATATGTATACACACACACAGATGCATATAAATACAGACACACACACACATTGTCCTTACCATCTGCCAGAAGGAATAATTGTTGCTTTTCCCCGCTCCTTTCCTCCCTGCAGACGTCGGCGAGATCGAGCGCTTCCTGAGCACTTTTTCCAGCTGCTCCTCCGGCGTCGTCCGCGCAGCTCAGGGGCTCCTGTCGGGCGAGGAGGCTCCTAAGCGGTGCAGGTTGCTGGCTGACCTGATTCAAAACCTCAACGAAAACATTTCTGCAGAAAGCAGGAAGGAAGACGAGACGTGGTTTGAAGGTCAGTTCTGAGCTGACGTTTTCTGACTCTGCCTGGTCTATGGGTGAACAAATGCTCAGGATGTCAAAAGAGTTTTGGGAAGCACAGCCTTAAGGACTAGAAACTTGACAATCCCACTCAGCTTTGCAATGTTTCCTACTACTGAGGCTCCAAGAGCCTTTTTGGGGAAAGCAGGGGACTGATGGAATTCGTTTCCCACCATTCCTAGGGGTTGAATCTCGGTTTAAGACCAAGTCCAGTTACATGCGCCATAGTTGTGAGAGCAGAATCCGTGGATACATGAAAGAGGTAAACATGGCTTGCAAAACTCCCTATCCGGTCTTTCTTTTGACCTTAGATTCTTGGAGGCAAAGTCTGCCTTCACAATACCTAACAAACCGTGGTTTATGCTTTCACCATTCGCACCCAGGGTTTGAATTAGCACCTCGGTTTGCAAAAATCACTGTGAAGTTTGCTTTTGGGAGCAGACTGGCAAGGACGCTCAACATCTTAAACATCTTTAAAGCTTGTGTTTCTCCTGCCAAAGGTTGGGGCTTACATTTCCGCTGTCCCTCCCGCCCTCCAAAGGAAATTCAGCGGGATCGCTGAAGCCATGCTGGAGAAGCTGAAGTTGGAAAAATATAATGGCTTTTATTTCGACCGGAAGGAAGAGACCAAGTGCCGTCTCTGCACACCGGAAGGCTGGTTCCCTTGCCAAGTAAGTTGCAGGAAAATCGAAGCCAGTGGACGAAGCAAAGGCATTAAGCGTTTCTACTTCCCTTTCCGAGTGGCATTGACTGGTTCACCCTTCCCGAAGTTGAACCTTGAGTCAGGCATCGCAGGAAGTATGGGGGAGTGGGAGGGTCTTTCAGGCTGGTGCCCACCAGCACGTGGCTGGCTTTACAGAGAGGCAAACTACCCCCAGAGATCAGGGTGATCCCTGATCTCCCTTCCTTCCGCCGCGCCCTTAAGACATGGTTATTCCAGCTTGCGGGACTGGCCTAGGGGAAAACTTTTAGAGGGGGTTTTAATTATAATTTTAATTAGACCAATTATGAATATTTCCCTTTTAATTAACTTTTAAATTTGTAGTTTGATATTCTTTGTATTTTTTGTATTTTTTATCCGGTTGTTAGCCGCCCTGAGTCCGCAAGGAGAAGGGTGGGATATAAATTTAAAAAATAAAATAAATAAATAAATAAAATAAAATAAACTACCCCACATATAGTGACGGTGCCAAAATAAAACCTACAGTTTTCGGCTTAACAACAACTCATTCAAATAGTCTTAAGTCCCTTTTTTCAGTGCCGGTGACACAGTCACTAAACAAATTGTTGTAAGTTGAGGACTGCCTGTATTCAGCTTTGTGTGCCCTTTGGCTGCAGGGCCCCTTTGACACCGAAGACTGCTCCCGGAGACACTCCATCAACCCTTACGGGAACAAAGAAAGCCGAATCCTGTTCAGCACCTGGAACCTCGACCACATGTGAGTCTGGAACGCAATTCCCCCCCCTTTTTTTTTGTGGCCACGGACCCCCTCACACAGCACCGATTTGGCGCTAGTCCTCAAGATGTTATAAATACCCCTGGGTTAACATCAAGGGAGTGAAATTACTTAATCTTCTTTTCTGTTTCAGAATTGAGAAGAAACGGGTGATCCTTCCCACCTTAGCGGAGGCCGTGAAAGGCTGCGACGGGAAGGAAGTTGACTGGGAATATTTTTACCGGCTCTTGTTCACCACGGATAATTTGAAACTGGTGCACATTGTGTGCCACAAGAAAACGGTCCACAACCTCGGCTGCGACCGAAGAAAAATCTACCGTAAACGAAAGACCGGCTGGAAGAACAGGCTTCCTTGCAGCCACACCCCAAGCACCCGGGTTCAAATGTCAAAAACGAAACGAAAAACTGACACCAAACTTTCCAAAAATAGGACAATGAAAAAAAACACCCTATAGCCAGCAAGGGGTCTGCTTAACGGCTGTGCCGTTTGCTTAATGACTGCTGTAAAAGAGGTTGTAAAGTCAGGTGGACTCACAAGATGACCTGCTTTATGACCGTCACTGTGAACAAAATTGCAGGGAATTATCTGTCTAGAAATTTTGCGTGGCCAGGGAGCCACTTTTGTTATTTAAATGATTGTTTTTACTCCATTTTTTAAAAGATTGAAACTAAAAAAATAAGATTTTTTAAAAATTAAATAAAAAAATGATGATGAATATTGTGGTTTGTCTTTTTCTTACCTTTTCTTACCTTCTATTCATTAAAGGCCACAATCTGGTAGCCACGTTTGCTAAATGGAAGGTCCTAAATTGAGGACTGCTGCTTATACTTCTCTAACCGGTCTACCAATTTGCTGTTTGGGGAAGTGTGTCCACCCTGCAGGTTTGTTGTAGACTTCTCTTTCTAAGCCCCAACACCCCCTTTTTGCAAAACAGCCTGTGTTTGCCTTGGCAGAGGTTTTTGTGTTGAAAGAGCAAAAATCAATAAAAATGCTATTAGCAAGGATTTGTTTTGCCTTCCAAAACTCCTCGTAGAAATTGCTCCATCCTTTTACAAGCAAAGGGGGGGTGGAATCCTTTTTTTTTAACCCCAAGGAATGAAGTCATTCTCTCCCTTGTGAAACGTTTATAATTGAGAGATGCTTTTAAAAAGCTGGAAGGGACAAAATAATAATAATAATAAAAAAAAACCCCGAAGGGAACGAAGAAATGCAAACTTGGCTGATCATCAAACATCGGCCTGGCCTTGGTTCAATCAAGAGTTGAAAACGAGGCTCTTATTTCACCGAGAATATAAAATCAGAACATGGAAAGTAGAATGACAGGGCTGGAAGGGACCTTGGAGGCCTTCTACTCCAACCCCTGCTCAAGCAGGAGACCTTATCCCATTCTGGATAAATGGAGGTCCAGGCTCTTCCGGGTTGCTGAAAGCAGAAAACTTCGAATTTGAGTGTTTTGAAATTAGGGATTGCCAAGAACCACGATGGGAAGCAGGAAGATGGTCAAGTATTTTTTACCAGCAGATGGCAACCATAGCCCAGAAATGAAAGGGCTGGCTTTTTTTTTTTCTTCTTCCCCTTTCCAGGTCCTTTTTCCTAGTTTAATCTAGCCTTCATCCCTCCTAGGTCTCTGCCCATCTAGACAAGCCAGCATTACATCTTGGCTAAAGAAAACCACAATGAGAAGCGAAGAATGTCAGAACAGACACAAGGAAGGCTTCCTTCCTTCCTTCCTTCCTTCCTTCCTTCCTTCCTTCCTTCCTCCCCATCTAATCGCTGGGAAGATGCAGAACTGTTTTTTAGGGAAGGATTCAAAGCTGGCAAAGGTCCAGGAGGGCCAAGATTCAGCCCTGGACTCCGGGACTATTTGGCCTTCTGAAAAGGCTGCTGGGCGTGGAGGGAAGTTGCTGCTCCACTAAAACTGAAGAAAGAGTGGAGCTGCTGTGCTTTGGCCGTGACGCCAGCCGAAGGAAAGCAGAGTTTGTGTGTGTTTTTGCATGGGCAGCCTCTGATTTGGAGATGATGCTGGTTTTATGGGTTGCCTCAAATAAACTCAGCCCCAGTCTTGGGGGGGGAGAGAAGCTGCTCCAGGGAAAGCAGAACAAAACCCAACATGACAGGCTTAAAATGACTCAGCACACACAGACACACACACACACACACACACACACTTTCAACTGTAGTTCTACTGTATTTCTCCCCCAGACAGTTGCCCCACTTCTCTGAAAGTCTTGCTTCTTTCCTTTCTTTCCTTTTTAATTTTTTCCTCTTTTCTTTCTTCCTTCCTTCCTTCCTTCCTTCCTTCCTTCCTTCCTTCCTTCCTTCCTTCCTTCCTTCCTTCCTTCCCCTTTTCCTCTTCCTCCCTGTTCTCCCTTCCTCTCTCAAAATAGCCAAAGCTCCTCAATTTCCCTAACCTAATGCCAAGCCCCCCTCTTCTATATTGGGGAGATGTCATGACACTCATTGTGGGGGAGCCCTCTCGCCCTCTCTCAGACCAATATAGCCTTTCGGCCACCCCTTCCCTGCAGGAGAAGCCTCTCCTAGGAGCCATTAAAAGGGACATTCCCCCTTCGGCCATTGGACAATTAAAAAGAGACACACAGGGGGGGGCGAGGTCTCCAGAAGGACTCTGGTGGGATAAAACCCAAATTTTTGGACCCTGCTGCAAAGGGAAATGCTAATTTTTAAGGCTCTCCTTCATACCTTGGCAGGTGTCCCCTCCTTTTGCAGAGTGCCAATTTAGGGGGTGCCCCGCTTGCAGAAAAGAGCAAACCCCTTGCATTATTGACCGGCAATTTCTTTGGGGAGTGGGATGCACATGTTGTGCAAACAGCGCCTGGTCTGGCAGTGGGCAAGGCGCCTGTTTTACAGTCGCCTCATGAAAAATGGAGAGGCTGGGCTGGTTTTGGCGAGTGAAAATGACTTAACCCTGTGTAAAAGCGATGAATATTTGATGCTGGAGTTTATTAAATTTCTACAAGCATCAAGCTGAACACAATGCCCTGTACAGATTTTCCTAAGCTGGAGTGAAGCGAGGATAGAATCAGGGTTTACAGATTGTCTTTGACTCACAACCAAACTGGGACCCAAAATTCCTTTCACTAAGTGAGGCATTTGTTAAGGGACTTTGTTAAATTACTTAGGACCGTTTTTTTTAGCCTTAAGACAATCCCAGCATCTACATGGTCACATAATCAGAATTCAGACACTTGGCAACCTATTTATGAGAGTCGCAGTGTCCCGGGGTCATGTGAATGCTGTTGTAACTTTGAACTATCGCTAAAGTAATTGTTGTAAGTCGAGAACTTCTTGTAATAACCTGGGATTAGAGAGACAAGCTTTTAATCACTTTGGGAAATTTCAAAGACTTAGTTTTTCCCCGTTTGGTGGGTATGGAGGGGGGGGGGAGAGCATGGCAAGTTATACCCACCATTCGCCCTAATTTTCCTGCAAAACAACCTGCCGAAGCCAATTTGGAGAACGGCTCCAGTATAAAAATCACATTTGGCCAGTCCAGATGGCTGAGGTTATAAATTTTATTCTGTTTTTATATTTCCACCCCCCCCCCCTAGGTTATATACCATCCCGTCCTCTTGGCTATTTCAAATAATGGCTTCCTTCATCTTACTTCTCATAATATATAACGCCTCGTGCTGCTGCAATGGGATTGCCAGGCTCATTTGTCACGCAGGCCTCGCTGTGTGTATGTGTGTGTTTTGTGCCTCTTGTTTTTCTGCAGAGCCATCCAGCTGCATTCAAACCTCTCTCTAATTACAAGCATAAAACCTCACATTTGCAGCTCGGGTCCCAGGTTTTCCTTCCGACACGCAGGTATTTTCACGGCAAACAGCGGATTAAGGCAGGTGATGACTTGGGAAGGAAGGGTGCAGGGCCCCTGGGGCCCCCCGTTAATTTAAAACAAATTGTCACTTGCGCAAAGGAGTGGGTTTACGCCTCCGTGTCCGGGGCAGTGGGGGGAAACCGGTGGCAGGCCTCTCTTCCAGTTAAAATGGATGTGATCGATCTCCGGTGTCGCTGGAGATGGTTGAAATCTAATAAACAGCTGTGTTTTCTTTTCCTGAAATTATTTTTGGGGGGAAAAAATGAAGAAAAGGCTTGATGGCTTATTTTTCCACAGATGCAAGGTGGGGAGGTTTTAGAGATTGCTTGCCTTCCAGACCAGGAGATAGCCAGCCATTTGTATCCTCAAGGTGTCTAAAAGGAGATGGATCCATTTTTTAAAATAAATTATACTTTCCTAATAAGTGGCACATTTTCCTCCTCCTCCTCCCTGCAAACCCCATTCCCTTCCAACACTGATCACATTCCCTAATTTGGTAATAAAACGCCTCCCAGGAAAAAGCCAAATCCAGAGAGCCCCAAGGACTCCGTAGTCCATCTCCTTCTCCGCCTTCTCCTGCAGCGAGGATGCTGCAGGATTTTGATTAAGCTGCCTTGCAAAGAGAAGAGACTCATTTTTGAGAGCCGGTGTGCCAAAGGGACCTTAAATATCGCAATGACCTTCTTACTTCGAAGGAGGCCTCCAGATGGGGGACTGTAAGAACGCCTTCTCCAAAAGTCTGTTTTTTTCCCCCCGAAGTGCATCTCTGGCCCAAAATGTCCAGAAACAGCCACCGAGAACCTATTTAAAAATGTATTTTAAAAAATGCTTTCCCAAAATAGACGCCGGTGCAAACAGGATGAATAAGGGAATCCTTGCCAGTAATCGTTTCAGCAAGAGGTCACTAATGGATTTCAACCAAGATTCGGTTGGACAAACTGTTTCAGCTAAAAAGCTTTCCGTTCGAGGCTTCAGGTCACAAAAACGCTACTCTGGGTACTTGTTTTTCCTGTCCTTAAAAACAGGTCCAGGGCTTTTAATTCTCCATTTAATTCTGATTTTCTTTTGAGGCTTTGTCTCCGCGGTGAACTTTGTATAGAAATTTTTGGGTTGGCTTCTGATCTGATTGACTTGGATTTTAAATCCTGGGCAGTTTATGGACACAACCGAGTGGTTTTCTGCAACAGTAGAGCTGGGATCTCCTTATCCTAGATTCGCAAGGGAGAATTTGCTCAGGGCAAGTTTTGTTCCTCTGGGGATGCCCCAGATCCATTTCACTCCAGATTTTTGATTTTGTAAGGAGCCACACAGTCCAGGATTCTGTGTGAAGGTTGCTTGTTGGGTTTTAAGGGCAACTGGGCCATTTCTTTCTCCAGAAATCTGCTCTTGTTGGAAAGTTGTCACTTCCTATTATGTCGACTCCCTTCCCAGCTCCGCTTGCTTCCTCTCTCTCTCTCCCTGGAACAATTTGCCAGATCCTAAATAAACTCATCAATTCCATGATCCCCGATAAATCTTCATTACCACACACTTCAGCGGCTGCTCCGAATGTTTCTCCTCTGCCTTGATCAGTCCCCAATTGACTGTTTATTTGTGCTCGGATTGAGGAGTTAATATTTTACATCTAGTAAACCATGCACCCTAGATTTTATTATGGACCGAAAGTGGGGGGGGGAATCCCACCAGGAATTACAGATAGTGCTCCATTTACAACAGTTCGTTTAGTGACCGAAGTTACGACAGCCCTGAAAATAACGATGGGTGACCATTTTTCACGCTTAGGACCATGGCAGCCTGGGATCAGAATTCAGTCAGCTTGGCAACTGATTCATATTTATGACGGTCGCTGTGTCCCGAGGTGACGTGGTCCCCTTTTGTGATCTTTTGGGTCAATGGGGGAAGCAAAACTCACTTAGCAAATTTCTCTCGTTTAGCAGCAAGAAATGGGGGTTCAGTTGCGGTTGTAAATCAAGGACTCCCTCTACATTTAGAAATACCTCTGGCTTATTCAGGACCTTGGACAACTCCACAAGGCGGCCAGTGGCCTGCAAATCCAATCCCTGCCTAGTCCATCCTTGGTTTTTCTTCTCCAAGAGACCACGATACAGACTGCCCTTGACTTACGACCTAAGCCAGACAGTTGTTAAGTGAGTTTTGCCCCATTTTACAACCTTTCTTGACACCTTCGTTAAGCAGATCCCTGCTGTTGCTAAGTTGCTCAGCGGATCTGCTTTACCCATTGACCTGGTTTTGCTCCAGAAGTGGATCGCGTCAACCACTGGGACACTGCAGCCGTCACAAACAAACAAACAAACAAACAAACAAACAACGATTGGACATTTCTGGCCATATGGCTGTAATAAACTGATTTGATGAATCAGCCGCCAAGAGTTCGAATCTTGACCACGGGGAATGCTGCAATGGTCCTAAGTGTGGAAAAACAGTCCCACGTCGCTTTCTCCAGTGCCCTTGTAACTTTACGAACTGTGGGTCGAGGGAGGACGATCTGTAATTCCTGGTGGGATTGTGGTTAGTAAACAAAGTCGAGGACTTGCACTTTGTTCTCGTGACTACAGGGAGGCTGCGAGGGTCTGAAGTGTGACAAACGGTCCTGAGTCCCTTTTTTCAGTGCCGTTGTATCTTCGAACGGTCACTACCTGAAAATCTATTTTTGTTCCACAAAAAATGGACCTTTGGAAGAAAAACGGTGTCTCTACTTCCTCCTGGCTGTTTCTCCCCCCTCTGTGAGGGGCAGAGAAAGCCACAAATAAAAAAACCTCACAACTGGGGAGCCTGGAAAAGGCCAGAGTGATATTTCAGAGTCTGTTTGGCTTTTGATCTTTCCATCGTCCCTCTCTCTTTCTTTTTTACATTGCAAGAACGCCTTTCGTGAGCTCAAGGTGGGAAGGCTGAGTGTCTTAATGCATGCCTTGTTTTAAGCTCTGGGTCGTCCTTGATTTACAGCAGTTCGTTTAGTGACTGTTCAAAGTTGTAACGGCACTGAGGAAAGTGATTTAGGACCGTTTTGTACGATTATGACCGTCGCAGCATCCCTGCGGTCAACAGGTCAAAATCCAGACGCTTGGCAACTGACTCATAGTTACGACGGCCACAGGGTCTCCCTTTTACCACTGTATCCTGGCTGCAGCCATCGGAGAGGAGCAGAAGTTGGCAAAGGTAGCTGGGTTAACACCCAATACCTTCAACCCCCAACAAGCCATCCCACGTTCAGACGAAGCAAGGTTAGGGTCAGGTGGGAACGAGGCCTCCGGATCAAAAGAAGGCTCCGCTCACTTGATTGACGTTGCCTCTGGGTGTCTCTTTAGCAGGCAGGAGCCCCTGTTTTCGGGGGATTTGGCTGCTGCAGCAGAAAAGTCAAACCGCATTTGAGTCAGCTCCTTTGAGCATAACGCTTGCTGACTCCAAACACATTCCTGTCGTTTTCTTAGCAACGAGGCAGAAGGAGCTTGCCACGGCCTATTTCCGGCATTCGTTCTGACTTCCCAATGCAGGGGGTTGTTTTGGCCTCCCCTTCACGGACGAAGCAGGGGACATCTGGCTTAGCTGGAATACATCAAAATATTATCCCCTTCCTTCCTTCCTTCCTTCCTCTCTTCCTCCCTCTTTCCCTCCCTCCCTTTCTATCTAGAATATTTTTCCTTCCTTCCTTCCTTCCTTCCTTCCTTCCTTCCTTCCTTCCTTCCTTATCTGAGCTCTGTTGTTTTCTTGTAGACATTTTATGACCAAACTAGGTAACGTCATCAGTGCAAACTCCCCTCCCTTCTAGCACTGATGATGTTAGCTAGTTGGGTCAAAAAAAACCACCAAGCTCAGAGAGCACCCGGGACCCCACAGCCCCCCCTCCTCCTCCTCCTCCCCACACAACCCCTTCCCTTCTAGCACTGATGATGTTCACTAGTTGGGTCATGAAACGTCTGCAAGGAAACCACCCAGCCCAGATAGCACCCAGCACCCCACAGTCCAACCCCGAACTACAAAGATTGTCTTCCTTGGAGGGACTTTTTGTACACACTGCACCACAATACAGGAATCCCACCAGCCTCTGTTGCAATGAGACACAACTGCTCGCCGTTTGGCCCAAACGCATCGATGCGGACAGCTCTCCCCCCTCGGCTCAACCCCTGAGACCGAATTAAAGCTCTCTTTTCCTGCACAGAGACACTCAGCAGCTCTGCAGGTCGCTGGGGTTCACTGCCAAATTGCTTTCCCTCCCCTGGCATCCCATCGGATCTGTGTCGATCTAATTCGGCCCATTATTGTGTGTCCTGCACTCTGCTACGGGAGAAGGTGGGCCTCCCCCATCCCTGGCGTGACGTAGACCCAGATATCGGAGGAGACGAAGGCGAGGGCTGGGAAAAAAGGCCTCAAAAGCCACTGGCTGGCACGCGTGACAGTTCACGCCCACGTAAGTGATTGTTTCCATTCAGCCCCATTATGCTTAATAAATAATGAAACCCCAGGATGAAGTGCCCTCCTTCGCAGCGCCAAGCACAAAGGGCAACCGGCCCAGGAGACGGCAACTGCCACACGTGCACCGGCGACCTGCGAAGCTCTGCACACGTCCACAATGTGAACGGAAGAGTGCTTTGACCCCCATTGTGATGACACAATGCACAGGTGATATTTTTAAGAACCGGCCTCCACATCTCCCAGAGCGGAGCAGGAGGAGGAGGAGAAGGAGGAGCAGGTGTTGTTACAAAAAAAAAAATATGCTCTAAATCTTTTTAAAAAGTGAACATACTAAGTGGAATTTTCCTCCAATGGGATTTTCCCATGTATTTTACCAGGAAACATAGAGAGGGCAGGCTGGAAAGGTCAGTGCCCTCCTAACCATAGCCAAGCACTCCGAGTTTGTTGGCGATGTCCATTTTGCTCTATGAGTTCATGGTGACCTAACCCTAACCCTAAGTGGAATTTTCCCCCAATGGGATTTTCCCATGTAATTGACCAGGAAACATAGATAGGGCAGCCTAGAAAAGTAAGTGCCCTCCTAACCATACCCAAGCACTCCGAGTTTGTTGGCGATGTCCATTTT
>NW_015387340.1:413901-418540 GCF_001527695.2 Protobothrops mucrosquamatus | reverse complement strand
GGGGGTGTTAAAAGGGACATAAGCTACGTATAAGAGATGGAGAAGTGATAGAATTAAAAAAGAAAACAAAACAACAACAACACAATGAAATCAAAAGGTTAAAAAAACCAAACCTGGAACAAAAAATAAAACAAAGCACAGAGCACACACACAAAAATTACAAGCACCAAAAGGAAAACTAAACCAAAACAGATAGGGGAAAAAAAAAACTGCTGAAATCAAACTTTGGAAGAACTCCTCCCAAAAAACAGCCACGAAGGTGGGCAAAGAAAAGCAAAACTCGTTGACGTCATGGGGTTTTTTAAACCAGGGAAGCAAAGCAGAATGTGGCTGGGGAAAAAAGAGAGGAAGAAAACGAGAGGAGGGGGAGGTTCGACGTCTTGAATGGAAAAGAAACGTTTTTCCCAAAGGAAGGCATGATCAAAAAGCCGTTTTTAGTAAGTGATTAAGATGCTGGGGGTTGCTCACCATGCGGCATGCAGGAGGAGAAGCTAACGTGGAACTAAAAAGAGATGGTTTCCCAACCTCCATTCCCAATTACGGTGTTAAATAAACTGGAAAGTGCTGATCCAAGAGAATATTTGTAGGTCAGGATTGAATTGTGAGGTCCTTGGTGCTCTCTGAGTTTGGTTGTTTTCTTGCAGACATTTCATGACCCAACTAGCTAACAGCATCAGTGCTAGTGAGTGCGGCTTTCTCCCTGTTTATAGGCAGTAGATCAGAGCACTATGAAGCAGTATAGAAGTCTCAGGGCTATTGCTATTGCTAGCATCAGTGTTAGAACGTAGCACTGGGGAGAAGCTAGCTCTTGTCTAGCACTGATGATGTTACCTAACTGGGTAGTGGAATGTCTGCAAGAAAACAACCAAACTCTGAACTACTGTACAAAGACAGGGAGAGAGTCACACTCACAGCACTGATGATGTTAGGTGGTCAGGTAATGATAGCTCCCGAGGATGTCCATCCCCAGGTGGGGGAATGACAACACCCCCCCCCCAAATTCCCCAGTGAACACGCCATTGCTGAAAATTCTGGGATTCGGAAGAGATGGACTTAATAATAATAATAATAATAGTAAAGTTGGAAGGGACCTTGAAGGTCATCTAGTCCAACCCCCTGCTCAGGCAGGAAACCCTATACCATTTCGGACAAATGGCTGTCCAGTCTCTTCTTAAAAACTTCCAGTGTTGGAGCATTCAAAGCTTCTGGAGGCAAGTTGTTCCACTGGTTAATTGTTCTCACTGTCAGGAAGTTTCTCCTTAGTTCTAGATTGTTTCTCTCCTTGATTAGTTTCCACCCGTTGCTTCTCGTCCTGCCTTCAGGCGCTTTGGAGAATAGCTTGACTCCCTCTTCTTTATGGCAACCCCTGAGATATTGGAACACTGCTATCATGTCCCCCCTCGTCCTTCTCTTCATTAAACTAGACATACTTCAGACAATGGACTTCAGTTCCCAGTTTTTCCAACCCACATTTGGTCTGCGTTGAGATTTCTGGGAGCGCCCTCCAGATCTACAAACTTCAACAACCAGAATTCTGTTGCCCATTTCATTGTGGCTGAGAATTATGGGAGTTGAATACCTCTGTATTGTTTGAAGAAAACCACTGGTGGACATCAAAGAACGAGGTGCAACCACGGACATCAGTAACGTGAAGGTCAAGGGGCAAGCGTGGATGACTACTTGTCCAATCTCATCCTACACCCAAACCAGGGGCTAATGGTGTAGAAGGCAAAAAAGAGGACGGGAGAAACCTACATCTGCAGAAGGGGTGTCAACCCAACGCAAGATGAAGAGCCCAAGAACATGTCTTATTCATGCTTTGATCATGCTGGTGGTGAAAAGGAGAAGTTGGTCCATGTGAAGAGGGTTAGGCCTGCCCATCCCAAACATTTGCTTCTCTGCCCCAAAAACGCTAGCCGAGAAGTACCCATAGATACTGTCCCACCACAAATGAGACACGAAAGCTGGGCTGAACTTCAAAAGGGTTGGTCTTCTCCTCACTTTTCCCATCTCAATACCATTTCAGGTGCCATGGACAAGGAAAAGTCACACGGTGGGTTGAAGGACCCATTGCTGAGTTTCTGGCCCCTGCTTCGTAAGGGCCCACCCTCCAAAAGCTGACGTGGACAGTGGAGCAAATGTTTGGTGGAAAGAGAGATCATGCAGGTTGAGCAAACAAATCATGTTTCCTAGTTGGACCGGGAAGGATGACGTTCTAATGAAGATGATTCCAGCCCAATTTAACAATGGAGAAATTGGCACCGGGGAAGACTTTCTGCTTCCCTAAATGACTGAATTAGCTGGAAAGGGTTGAGCAATGGAACCAGAGAAGCAACTGAGGCAGGCATGGGAAAAAAAAAAAAAAAAGAAGGGACAGCAATTATTTAGAATTGAGCAGGAAAGTTTAAAAAAAAAAGAAAAGAAATACAGGTAGTCCTCAACGTACAACAGTTCATTTAGTGACCGTTCAAAGTTACAACGGCACTGAAAAATGATTTTCACATTTGTGACCATTGCAGCATCCCCATGGTCACGTGATCAAAATTCAGATGCTTGGCAACTGGCATGTACTTAGGACGGTTGCAGTGTCCCGGGGTGACGTGATCCCCTTTTGCGACCATCTGACAAAGTCCATGGGGGAAGCCAGATTCACTTAACAACCGGGTTACTAATTTAATAACTGCAGTGATTCGCTTAGCAACGGTGGCAAGAAAGGTCGTAAAATGGGGCAAAACTCACTTCAGAAATGTCTTGCTTAGCAACGTAAATTTTGGGCTCAATTGTGATCGTAAGTTGAGGACTACCCGTAACCACCATGGCGAAGATACAACTGAAACAGAGCCAAAACTAACTTTAAACCAATTCAAATCAATTCGGTATTAAAAGCTAAACATAAATTATAATCAAAAGAACCATAATTTCAAAAGAAAATGCATTGAAAAATTAAAAAAAACAACAAACTTTGCCAATTAAAAGAAAATTGTTACATTAAATTTCAAACAGGACCATCAGCTATTAGTTCTTAGAAACTAATTTCTATTCAAAATAAAAAATAAAAAAGAAGAAGAGAGAAAGAGAGAAAAAGAGAAAAAAAAAACACACTTCACTGCTGGGATTTCAAAGAAAAAAACTCACAAGTAGCAATACTACTGTACAAAAGTGTGAACAAGGAGGCCAAAATGTACGCGGGAAAAACAGTGTTATATACCTTGTTTTTTTTTATGAACGGCCACAATTTGCCCTTGGACTTGCTTGAAAATCTGGATTCAGATTTGCCCTCTTTGGAGTTGGAGAGACTGGATTCCGAAACGGCTCGCTTGATCGGCTGGGTGAAGTCTTCAAAGTCGACGTCTCCCGGAGGTTCAAAGCCGGATTTGAAGGCGTCGATCACCAGCTGAGAGTCCTGGACGGGACACACAACGGCAGAAAACAGGGTCACCGATTGGGGATCTGGACCTCAAGAACTTAGAGGAGCCAGCAAGGATGCAAACGATCAAGGTCTCCGGGTTAGGATTGTCCCAAAGGTGCTTTTTCAAAAGGCTGCTGGACACGCTTGGTTTTTTTCCTTGAAGAGGAAAATTCAGAGGCTTGGCAACTGACATGTACTTGTGACAGTTGCAGCATCCCGGAATCACGTGATCGCCTTTTGCGACCGTCTGACAAGCAAAGTCCCTGGGGAAGCCACTTAACAACTGTCTTAACTAATTTAACAACTGCAGAGGTTCATTAACACCTGGGTAAAGAAAGGTTGTAAGATGTGGCAAAGCTCAATGAACAAATGTCTCGCTTAGCAATGGTAATTTTGGGCTGAATTGTGGCTGTAAGTCGAGGACTAGCTGTTGCAGTGCCCAGAAGGGTTTGAAGCAGGGCGGACTAGCGTTAGTCCTCAATTTGCAACCACTGTCGGTACCCTACTGCGATGAGAACTGATGGTAAGTCACTTTTTCTCCCTTGTAACTCCTAACGGTCGCTAAACAAATGGTCGTAAGCCGAGGACCACCCATCAGACCCTCGTCATCCATTTCTACATCACTTGTGCGGAGGGTGAATTGCTCTCCACTTTGGAAGAAGCAACACTCGGGATGCTGTTTACCCCAAAAGTGAGGATGTTCCCAACTCTTCCAAATCTTTACAGGACAGGAAGAGGAAGAGGAAACGAAGGGCGGAAAAGGTCTGAACGGGAGGGACAAAGAAAGCAACGGGAGCCACATCCTGACTGTTCTGCCTCCTCTTTTTCCAAACTTTTGAACCCTTTGCTTTATCTTCTCCAAGCCAGGCCACATCCTCCACCCTGGCTTTCAACCTCCTATCACGGCAGTGGGGCCAAACGTGGCCAGAGCCGGCTTCGTCCGAGGGGGGAGAGGAAACAGGAAACCAGCAATCCAGAGCAAATTCACTGCTCTCAGCTTTCTAAGTTTGTACCGTTTAAAATCTGTATCTACATCCTACACATCTCTGTCCTTGAGAGACGTCACAGGGGTGGCCCCCTCTGGCTTGCAGGAGATGAAATGCAAGGAGTCCTCAGCTTACGTCCGAAAGTGACGCCAGAACGTCCATTGCTAAGCAAAATGATTGCTGAGCGAATTGCGCTTGACTGTATGAATGCTTTTGTCACGATCGTTAAGCGAATCACTGCAGC
>NW_015387340.1:345528-413101 GCF_001527695.2 Protobothrops mucrosquamatus | reverse complement strand
CCCCCCCCACCCTTGTAGCAACCTCGTCAGTTAGGTTTACACACTCCCACACCTTTCAAGTGCAAACACCAAGGAGTCAGCACCGACACTAAAACGGGGCTACTGAGAAATGAGAGGAAGGTCAGGTTATCCTAGATAGCCTGGCTTTACAAAGGACCAATAAAACTGTAAAGCTCAGTTGGCTGAATCTGGCACCGGCTTGCCCCATCCGTGCCCTGCCTCTCCAGCTGCAGAGCGGTGAGTGACAACGGCGGCGTGACAAACAATGGTGTCAACACAATGACAGCCCTGGAGTCTTCCTGACAAGAGGCCGCTGTGTCGCTCCCCAGTCTGAGTTCCTGCCAGAGTTTAATCAGATGGAGCAAAAACTAGCGGGAGATCAGGAGAGGTCGGGCTGCCTTCACAGAGGTAATCCTTGACTTACGACTGTTCACTGAGTGACTGTTCCAAGTTACAACACCACTGGGAAAAAAGGGACTCAGGTCCATTTTTCACACTTACGACCATTGCAGCATCTCCGTGGTCACATGATCAAAATTGACATGCAACTGGTTCTTATTTATGACGGTCGCAGTGTCCCAGGGGGGTGATGTGGTCACAAAAGGGGACAAGCAAAGTCAACAGGGAAGCCCAATTCCCTTAATGGCTGTGTGGCTCCCTCAACAACTGCAAGGATTCGCTTAACGAACTGTGGCAAGACAAGTCGTCAAAGGGGACAAACCCCACCGAACGACAGCTTAGCCGCCGAAATTTGCAGTCGTAAGTCGAGGACTATATTGTCGGCTCCAAAAAGCAATTCGGAGCCCCCGTGAGAGGTGGCAGTTTGCAAGGCCAAGGAGGACCCCCACCTGGAAAATATTGGGAATATGCGTGTGGTAATGCTCTCGCTGCTCGTGGTTGAACTTCTGTAAGGTGGATAAATACTCTCCTTTGCTGTCTTCGGCCATCTGGTGACGGAGCTGGGCTTGCTGGCGGGCCTGGAGGAGGAAGAACGGAAACGTTGACAACCTCTCAACAAAACAGCCTGTTGGGGAATGACTTCTGAGAGTTTTGCACCCCTTTTCAAGACTCCCCCCCCCATGACTTCTGTTGCAAAGCAGCCTGGGAAATAATGGCGGGATGGGCAAAGACCCCCCAGAAGCAGAAACTGGCTAAGAAAAAGGGAAGAGGGTCAGTTTGCTGGAGAGGTTAAAATGCTGGACGAGAAACCAGGAGGCTGGGAGTTCTAGCACCAACTTACACATGAAAGCCGGCTGGGTGACTTTGGGCCAATCCCCAGGAGACGGTGAGTTCTAATCCTGTTTTAGGCATCGAATCTGGTCGGTTGACTTTGAGTCAATCACCGGGTGATGGTGAGTTCTAGTCCGGCTTTAGGTGCGAAAGCTGGCAGGGTGTCTTTGGGACAGTCTCTCTCTCTTTCTTTCTTTCTTTCTTTCTTTCTTTCTTTCTTTCTTTCTTTCTTTCTTTCTTTCTTTCTTTCTTTCTTTCTTTCTTTCTTTCTTTCCCTCTCCCTCCCTCACTCTCTCCCCAACCCACCCCACAGGGTTGTTGTTGAGGGGGGAAAAGAGGAGCAGAAAGGAGTATTAGGATGTTCACTACTTTCAGTTACAGGCAGGATATAAAAAACGATTTAATGGCCAGGGAAGCACTGGGCAATCTCTCTAGAAGCAGGAATTGGTTAAATTATTTCCTGCTGGCAATTTACGCTGTCTTTGCATAAATATTTTCCATCAACAATCCCTTTGTACCCCGGCTTCTCCGCCCACCTCTGCCTTTTAGCAAGATCTTCACCGTCTGGCGTTCGCTTCACAGCCCACTTGGTTCGGCTGCCTCTCCGGCCTCCCTCTCATCTGCTTCGCATCAAATCCCTTTTCATCCCCACCGCCCTGGAACTCGGCTCCCGCTCGCAGCCTGGATGCGGCTGCAAGACAGCCGGCTTTGGGGAAGGGCCCGGGGAGGAACGCCAAGGGTGAAGAGGGTGCCCCTGCAAGCGTGCAGAGTGCATTCCTCTGCCATTCGGCAGAACCCCCCCTCTTGTTAAAAAATACAAAACTTTCACGTCCCTTTTCTAAAAGCAACTTGCTTTCATCTCCAGCTCTTCCTAAAAATAATCGGGATGATATTCAAGATAATCATCTCTTTGGTTGGGCTTCAAAATGCAGCTGGGGAGGGGTTTTTTTGCGATTGTGTAGATAGGTGTGCGGGGCAGTGAACAGACCACCCAGGAGCAAAATAAGTTTCTCTGTATTTTCCATGGAACTTTATCCATCCTTCCCCACGCCCAGCAAGGCTGAATTTTGCTGGGCTTCAGAAAAATGATTCATCTTTTTATTTATTTAAACCCCGATGCGATTGCCTGATACGGCAACGGATATGTTTTGCCGCTGGTTTTAGATCAAGGGGCTCCCTTGCGGCTTGTATGGCTGGTTGGGAGTATTTAAACAAATACACAACTTAAAAAGAGACCCTCGTGTTAGGAAGTGGGGTGGTTTCAGGAACAAGAGGAAAAAATAACAAAGTGGTGTAGGGATTAACCGTTTCTGCAGAGTATAATTGAGAAATCCAGAGACAGAATGGGATAAATGATGTATCTGAATGCTTTTTTTAAAAAAAATCCCTGCATGTTGAAATCTAGCACCATAAACCTCGCAAGCGGAAATCTAGTACCAAGAGAACGCAAGCAGCTTTTAGAACTTTTTCAGATTAGTTTGGCAAACAAGGTCACAAAACGTCCACAGCTCGACAAAGGCGGATTATTATTTTTTCCCCCCAAAGGGTGCTCTCTTGGAAGGATGCAAAAGGAAAACAAGATACTAGTCCCTATTATGCAAGGAGCATCAGTACAGATTAGTTTGGCAAGGTCATAAAACTTCCACAGCTTGACCAAGGTGGAAAGAGGAGCAAGAAGAGTGGGAAGGAAGGAAGGAAGGAAGGAAGGAAGGAACCTTCCTTCCTTCCTTCCTTCCTTCCTTCCTTCCTTCCTTCCTTCCTTCCTTCCTTCCTTCCTTCCTGGAGCTAAAGAAAGAAAGGAAGGGGATGAAGAGAAGGCGAAGGAAAGAGGAGATAAATAAAGACAGGAAGGGGAAGAACAAGAAAAGGAGAAGATGGAAGAGAAAGAGAAGCTGAAGGAGGAGACACATAAACAGGGGGAGGGGAGAAGGGGATAAATAAATAGGAGAAGGGGAGGACGAGAAGGAGAAAGAAAGGGAGGAGTGCAGTGCTCAGAAAGGAAAAATATTTTCCACACCGCTCAGGCTCTGCCACCGGGGAGCTCAACGTAAGCAACCAAACGCAGCCTTTCCTTAAACAGCCTCAACCAAATATCATCCAAGGCTTTCAACCCAGGGATGGCACCCAGCCCAATCATCTCCCGGGGCTGGGCTGACGAGGGAGAAAACACACACACACACACACACACACACACACACACACACACACACACACACACACACACAAAAGCAAAAACTCCGAGGAGGCTCTGGCCAGGAGTGCAGAGCCGGCCCTACATCCCTGGGACGCCCCACCCGTTTCTGCCCCAGCTGGGCTAACCGTAACCCAGCGTGGGAGGGAGCACCGTCCCTTCCCTGCCGGAGTTTCCCCAAAATGGTAAAAGCCCGAGCTAAAAGCACGCCTGCTCACTTTTTCAGGCCCGTCACAATTTTTCACTCGGCCAACAGCCTCCGTTCTTCCTGCCAAGGTTGGGAAAAGGCAAACGTTCAGAATAATTGATTGTAGTTATAAAATAAGCCATAACGAAATGCACAAAATCTCCGGACACTTCCAAACTTTAGCCGAGCTACAGGTCGTCCTCCACTTACAGCAGTTTGTTTAATGGCCATTAAACAGCGCTGGAAAAAAAGTGACTTATGACCGTTTTCCACACTTAACGACCGTTGCAGCATCCCCCAGGGTCACGTGATCAAAATTTGGACGCTGGGCAACTGGCTCGTATTTATGACGGCGGCAGCGTCCCGGCATCACATGATCACCTTTTGCGATCTTCTGACAAGCAGATTCAACGGGGGTGCAAGATTCACTTAACAACCGTGTTACTAACTTTGAACAACTGCAGCGACTCATTTAACAACTGCGACAAGCAACCGCCTTGCTTAGCAACGGGAAGCAACAGTGAGTTGTGGTTGCTGAAAAGAAGATTGGCCGATTGAACCCAGCCAAGCAAACTAGTCCTGTTCTGGCCAGCTCACCGAAACGCAACTTATTTTAGCTTTCTACAACTTATTTTAGCTTTCTACAACTTATTTTAGCTTTCTACACTCAACCTGAAACCAAGGCAGCCGCCTCCAGAGGCCGGGAAATCTCATGCCACAGGAAGGAGGCAGCCAAGCCAAGGGAAAAGCAGAAAAAGTGGCTGGTAACAAAAGATAGAGATTGAAAACAACTCGGTTGCGTCATCCTGCGAAGACCGAGTTAGCGCTAAGGTACAGAGAGAGAGAAAGAGAAGAGAGAGAGAAAGAGAGGAATAGAAGAGAGAGAGACAGAAAGGAGAGAAAAATAAAAGACAAAGAGAAGAGAGAGAGGAGAGAGGCGAGAGAGAGAGAAAGAAGGAAGAGAGAAATAGAATATATAGAGAGAACAGAGAGAAAGAAGAGAGAGAGAAAAGAGGAGACAGAAAGAGAAGGGAGAAAGAGAAGAGAGAGAGGAAGAGAAGAGAGAAATAGAGAGAGAAAGTGAAGAGAGGAATAGAATAGAAAGAGACAGAGGAGAGAAAAATAAAACAGATAAAGAGAAGAGAGAGGGAGAAAAAGAGAGAAATAGAATAGAACAGAGGAGAGAAAAATAAAACAGATAAAGAGAAGAGAGAGGGAGAAAAAGAGAAATAGAATAGAACAGAGAAAGAGAACAGAGAGAAAGAGAACAGAGGGAGAGAGAAAGAGAGAGAAAGGAAGGGAGAAAGAGAGAATCAGAAGCAACAACAGCAGCAGCTGCCCCATACATAAACAATGTGCTATTCTGCACCACAATTATGTAAGCTTCGCATCACATGTCCCCAGCCACGCAAAGAAAGGGACTTAAGCCTTAACACACTACACAAAAACACACACACTGTTCTCTCGGGCCAGCGACATGGCATCTGCACACCAGGCACGGATGGCGTGGCGTCGAATGTCCAGGAGGTGCCAAGACAAGGGGCGGCCCCAGTGGGCTTCCGGCAAGAAAAGTCAATGGGGGGGGGAGAGCGATTCGCTTAACGACTACAGTGATTCACTTAACAACAGTGGTAAGAAAAGCCATAAAATGGGGCAGTTAACAAATGTCTCACTTAGCAACAGAAATTTGGGGCTTAATTGCGATTGTAAGTCGAGGACTATCTGCATACAGTCTCCTACTCAAGCAGTGGGTTGGACTGGATGACCTCCAAGGTCCCTCCCTTCCCTTCTGTAACAAAAATTGAGCAAAACAAGTCTCTCTCTCTCTCTCTCTCTCTCTCTCACACACACACACACACACACACACACACACACACACTTTTACCTTTTCGACGTCTGCTTTCGTGACGTTGATGTCTGCGTCCATCTTCTCGAAGTATTGCTGCGCTCGGTCGGCTTCTTTGCAATCCCGTTCAAATCGTCGCTTGCTCTGACGAGGGATGGCAGAAGACAGTTAGCAATTCATGTGTGAAACCGCGTGAAAGGAACCTGACATTGCTAGATAGTTCTCAAGGTTGCGTGCTTGGGCATTTATTTTGAATTTTTTTTTACAAAAGAGAGCTGCTGAGTTTTTGGGGTCTCGCACTGCATCTATGATTAAGGGCCATTAAACCATATGAAGAATGGTTGCAGGAATTGGGTATGGCCGGTCTAGAGAAAAGGAGGACTAAGGGGGGGACATGATAGCAGTCTTCCAATATTTGAGGGGCTGCCCCAAAGAAGAGGCAGTCAAGCTATTCTCCAAAGCCCCTGAAGGCAGGACAAGAAGCAACGGGTGGAAACGAACCAAGGAGAGAAGCAACCTGGAACTAAGGAGAAACTTCCTGACAGTGTGAGCAATTAATCAGTGGAACAATCAATAAAATAGATAATAATTACAACCTTCGCCGGTCCGTAAAGCCAAGGAAAGCTGAAGTCAGACCGTAAACACCGTCGCGGTTTCCTTTAGCAACCTTAGCTTTCCTTAATGACAAAGTTGTGGGTCCAAGTTGTGATTGCTAAATGAGGATGGCCATTACTCCCGAAATCCTTGGTGCGTGGAGCAAACCAACGTACTTTTACGAACAGCACGGAAACGTCAAACCTAACCCAGAACCGAGTCAGGCCCGCTCACCGATTCCAGCTGCTTCCAACAGGTTTCGATGTGTTGCTGCGCTTTCCGCCCGTCGTGGAAATGCTGAAAGGAAGAATTCACAAAGTCTTATTTAAAATAAACATAAAAATGCAGAGACAAATTTATTGCCGTTTTTATGATTGCAGGCAGTCCTTGACTTATGAATAATCTGTTCAGTGACCATTCAAAGTCACAATGGCACTGAAATAATAATAATAATAATAATAATAATAATAATAATAATAATATATAATAATATATATAATATATATATAATATATAATATTATTATTATCAACCTTCTTAGGAAGCTTCTGACAAGCAAAGGCAATGTTGCAAAAAATCTTATAAAATTGGGCATGGTTACGTGACCTGCTTAACAACCATCACAACTTACGACTGTAATTCTGGGCTCGGTTCTACTCGTAATTCGAGGACCACCTGTATTTCTCTACAGGTAGCCATGTATTTTAGCAATATTTTGTCTCCAGTTACAGTTTTTTTCTATTTTGTGCCAGGGTGAGGGAAAATTTGTGTTTTGTCTTTTTTTAGTTGGCTTAATTTCCTGGACATGTCATATTCCAGACAATAGGAGGGAGACGAAAGTCTACGAAAGAAAAACAGGTTTAATAGTTCCACATCTGGATTATCTGTCCAGGCAAGAAAATATATTTCCATTTAACGGGATCTGTAAACCTCATTTTCCAGGTTGCATCACTGAGCTCTGAAAATGTAAGAATAAAGAAACAACTCTGATAAAAAAAAACTTTGGGGAATTGAAAATGTATTTATTACTCTCTCTTTCCCCCTCAGAATAGCTTCACCTTGATCTCCTCGTCCTTGGAATGGTGGCAATTATTTCCTACACAGTAAAGAAGTAATCTCAGACCCCTGCCCTACCATGAAGGGCTGACCCTAGACCTGTCCCGTTGAATCTGACCCCAGCATCCTTCATCTCTGGCTACATCGCGCGAACGAAAGGCCTCTCCTGTCCGTTAATATCTCTCTTCAGCCAACCGCATCGTTGGCCGTCCTATTCCGAGATCAGCGTCCTTCACGCCGCAGAGTGAGGCGCACCAGAATGGTCTTTGAAGCCATCCAGACGGGAGAACAACCCTTAATGGATCTTCTGGGCACCCAGCCAGAGAAGCAACACCCCTTGGTGAAGGGTGAAGTTGTCTTCTGAAGGGTGGGGAGAAAGACTCTGGGCCATCTGAGGAGATGGTCCTTCTCCAAACCATCAGCTGCTCCTCACACTGCATCAGGAGATGCTGGCGATGTGACAACAACTTTGCTTGTTTGCTTGAAGCGCAAAGAGCCACCAGTCAAATGGTGTGTATTACACAGAGGAGAGATGCAACTCAACATAGAGATGCAACTGACACCATCCACGTTCACAACAGAAGTAAAAAAGAATCCAATCACAGACTATATTATGAAAGGAGGCCTCAGCAGTAACTTATTCTGAGCTATTGATTTTCTGCACCAGCAGGACTTTTTACCTTACAGATAGTCCTCTTGAATACTGATAAGCAAATCGCGTCCCCAGAAGTTTGAACCGTTGAAATTCTGAACACCTGAAGTTGAGGGTCTTAAGACCCTCAACTTCAGGTGTTCAGAATTTCAACGGTTCAAACTTCTGGGGACCAAATCACTCACAAGCTTCAATGTCGCCGTGACTTTGTTCACTGACTAGTGTTCAGGAGCATGGATGCTGCGTCACAATATAACCATCACAGTCATGTGATCAAAATCTTAGCAATTGGCGTGTATTTATGACAGTTGCAGCATCCTGGGGTCACGTGACCTCCCCAGCCTGATTCTGACAAGCCAAGTCAACAGGGGAAGCTAGATCCGTTTAATGGTCACACGATCCACTTAACAAAAAGTGGACAATGGAGGATGGTCCACTAAACTGGCCTTTGCCAGGATTCCACCAGATGTCATCTGGGCCACAAATCTCTTTTTTAAAGTCTGTCATTACTTTGGATAGTCAACCGGTCATAAACCGAGGAGTCTCTGTCGAAATGGGAGAAGGTGAGGCACGGAATGAGCCAGCCACGGAGGATGCTAAAATCTCTCTTCACCCCCACCCCGTCTTTTCTTTTCAATGGCTTTTGTTAGCGTTGAGACAGGCCGGTTTATTCCTGCCTAGCTTTATCGGGGATGGCGCCTTAACCCCGGTCTACGTCAACACCCTGACCTCAGCTGCTGAAATGTCAGGGATCTCCAGCTAGCTTCTGGCTGAGAAAAAAATGACCCAGCCCTGGGGCAGTTTGAGAACTGCCCACCCACCCACGTGGCTATGCAAACTCAGATGGCTGCATTTCTGGAGGCCTCAAAAACTAAAAAAAATAAAATTAAAATAAGACATGAGATTTTTGTCCTGGCAAAGCAGAAACCGCTCCCCCCCCCCCCAAAAAAAACCAAGGTTGGGTTTTAATGATCTGTCTCTTTGGCTTTTTCTCCTGCCATGCAACATGCAAATTCAGATTGCATCCAAGACCTCAGCATTCCCTTTTCTAGCCAAAGTTAATTGCAGGTTTGCAAGCCAGCCTTCACACTTTGCCAACCTTGAAAACATTCGTTTGTTTCTCTGCGCCCTTCCGAGAAGATCACACCGACAATCTGAGTCCTGACGGTGAGCCCTCGGCGGGCGACAACCAATGCATTATTTAAATTTTGTGTCAAGGAAACTACAGCAGAAACATCCCCGACTGGGAATTAAAAGTCCCAAGAGGAACCACCTGCTTTTCTTCCTTTGCTGGCTCAAGAGAAGTTTAGATAGTCTTGTCAAGAAAAAAAACTACTGTAAAGCTATGAGGAAGAGAGCTGCATGCTTGTATGACATGTTACTAGTCCATAAAGTCTTTCCTTCCTTCCTTCCTTCCTTCCTTCCTTCCTTCCTTCCTTCCTTCCTTCCTTCCTTTTCACCTTCTTTCTGCCTCTTTTATCCTTCCTTCCTTCTTCCCTCCTTTTCTGCCTCCTCCTCCCTCCCTCCTCCCTCCCTCCCTCCTTCCTTCCTCCCTCCCTCCTTCCTTTCCTTCCTTCCTCCTTCCCTCCCACCTCCTTTCTGCTTTTCTTTCCTTCTTTTCTTCTTTCCTCCCTCCCTCCCTCCCTTCCCTTTTTCCCTTCCTGGTTCAACTTCTCTTTTCACTGGGCAAAACATTCTTATGATATTGAAGAGTGATGGTTAAGTTGGCAGCGTTTAAATTTAATAAAGTCTTATTTAAAGTTTTCATTAGCTGCATAGAGTTTCTGCTGTATTCAGTTCATTCAATCCATGGCAAAGAAATCAGGAAGTTTAAAACTTTGTTACCGATTTCCTTTCTTGCTTGAGCTCCTGTACATAACGGGCTAACTCCGTGGTGATCTGGGAGGTCATGTTCTCCGAAATAACTTCATGTTGACCGGCATAATCGTTCATTTCGTTCAGAGTCGCTAGGAAGGCTCGGCATGATGAATACCTAAAAGGGGCAAGAAAAAAACTGAAATTCAAACATTTTTAAAAAAAATCATATTACTTTTCGATAATGTTGGACTCGTCCCATCATTCCTAGATAGCATTTAGAACATAGAATTGTAAGGCTGGAAAGGACCTCAGAGGTCTTCTAGTCCAACCCCTTGCTGCCTGTTAAAAGCAGGCATGTGTTAAACCCAAATATTTTCCTTCATTACCAAACTCAGTAATCAGAACGTTTTATCAAGCTCTGAGGACCTTCCTTCAGCCCCTGCCGCTGAAGAAACAGTCGTAATTCAAGGACTGGATTATGGATTATGGAGAGAATATTAGCCAACGACTTTGTGGCATTTCAGCAAGTTACCGCTGGGTAATTTCATCAATTTTCCAATTTATACTTTGGGATTGAAGGTGGAAACCTACGTGTATTCGTCCTCTTCTTTGGAATTCTTTTTGGGCTGGTATTTCTTTGCGAGGTTCCTAAAATAAAACCAGAAAGAGAGAGAGAAGGTGAAAAAAAAATGATTGCCAATTAATAGCAAGCTCCTTTTATTTTCTTTTTCTTTAAACGGAAAATAGGTTTGCTTAACGACCGCAGATTCGCTTAACAATCTTCGCAGTGTATTTAACGACCACTGCAAAAATTTCATTAAAATCAGGTCGGTCATGTGATGACCGCTCACCTCCAGGCACGGCTTACAGCCGTCATTCTGGGCTGAAGCACAGTCGTAAGTGGAGGACTGCCTGAAAACCTTGAATCTGTGGCTGCAAGCGACTGAAAACCAAGGTTAATTTCTCCACCTAGCCTCTCGGAAACCCCCCCTTGTGCTTTTTCAAGGGAAGCTTCATTTTGTTCCCAAAATAAAGAGAAATGAATTTCTATCCGAGGGTGCAGCTTGCTAAATTTGGAACTTGGGCGAAGTGGCTTCTCCAATGAGACAATCAGCATCTCTTAATGATGAAACATTTTACAAGTAAAGACTTCAAGCCTATTTCTGTATCAGCCATAAACTATGCTGCAAATGGAACGGGTCAGGTTGGGGATAAAACACTCACTAAATCAATAAAACAATTACAAAGCTAATGAAGAAAGATTTTCTCTCTCTCTTTCTCTTAGAACAGTCACTAACTAAGTCGTTGAGGGCTATCTGTACTTGGGAATATGCAGCCAGTTAAACCAAAATCAAATATGTTTCTCTGTGATTCAGACCTGAAAGGGGGAAGTTCCCTCCGTAGTTAAATGCAGGGAATAAATTTGAAAAACGCACATTTAACCTGCTGCACAAATATACCGTACTATCATCCAGCGTGGGAGTTGTAGATTTACAACTGGATGAAATGCACAAGCATCACACGCTTCCCAACGGTATCTTGAACTCACCTAAGCTGCTTTGCGTAGTTGATCTCAATCTCCGTTCTGTCTTTGACGAATTTGATATATTTTTCCAAAATGTCGATACCCCACTGGGTGTGTTTTTCGAGGGTGTCAAACTGATCCTGCAGAAGAAAAATGAGAAATGTTTAATTGGCCGGTCAGATCAAGCTTGGAGGAAGGTTAATTGCACTGTTCATCCTTTCAAAGAAACGTTTTTTTAAAAAAAAATATATAGTCCTCTTATAAAGTCCATCTTAATGATGACTGCAGCAAACACAGGATTTGGAAGGAGAAACTCTCCTAACCAAGGAGAGAAGCAACCTAGAACTAAGGAGAAATTTCTTGAGAGTGAGAACAATTAACCAGTGGAACTCCTTGCCTCCAGAAGTTGTGGCTGCTCCATCACTGGAGTTTTGCAAGAAGAGACTGGACAGCCATTTGTCCGAAATGGCACACAGGGTCTCCTGCTTGAACAGGGGGTTGAAGTAGAAAATCTTCAAGATCCTTTCCAATCCAATTATTATATGTTTACGTCTGTTAAGCAGAAAGCTATGAATGTTCAGTACTTACATACTGATTCTAGTGGAACAGGCACCGGGCTAGAAACCAGGAGGCTGGGAGTTCTAGTCCCGCCTTAAGCACGAAAGCTGGCTTGATGGCTTTGGGGCTATCATCAGGAGACTGTGAGTTCTAGTTTTGCTTTAGGCATGAAAACTAGCTGGATGATTTGGGACCAGTCACAGTGAGACGATGAGTTGTAGGCATGGAAGCTGACTGGGTGACTTTGGGACAATGAATCAGGAGGTGGTGAATTGTAGCGCCGCCTTAGGCACGAAAGCCAGCTTGGTAACTTTGAGCTTATCATCAGGAGACGGAGAGTTCTAGGCCTGAAAATCAGCTGGGTGACCCAAGGCTCCTTTGATTTCTTTTGCCACAGTCATCCTATTACGATTTGTATTTATTATTACAATAATTATTATTATACTTCCAGTCATTGCTAAGAAAGATGCAAGAAGGGGATTTTATGGGTGATCTTCACTTGCTTGGCCTAAATTTTAGATTGGATTTGCTAAAAAAAAACCAAAAAAAACAAACCCTCTCTACTTTGAAGAACACAAGAGATTTTTTTTTTAATTAAATTCATTTGGTTGGTGGAAGCTAATTGCACCGATCAAGTGAAGTGTAATTAAAGTTAACTTTAATTCCTAAATAAGGCAGCCTTGATTCTTTTCTTTTCTTTTTTTTTAAATGGAATCAGAAGCATTTTGAACTCAGTTTGGTTATTGTTTTTCATTCGGTGTATACCAAATGCATTTTTTTTAAAAAAAAATTCTGCGCTTCTACTGAAGACAAAAACCAGCATATTTACTTACAACACAAAACTAACTTCAAGCAAAACAAATCAATTTCAAAGAAAACAAGATGTAAAACCAGCAATGTGGCTGAAAGAAGAAATAAAGGGAACAATCTCTGCTAGTTCCTCTCTGTTTACAAATAAACAAACCCGTGAACAGGCTTTAAGATTTTAAAAAGAAACTTTTTTTGCAAAGGAGCTGAGAACAGCTACAACTTTAAAGTTAATTTGACTGTTTGTTCCTTTTGGTTACAAGTTTCAATTTAAGTAAGGAAAACCGAAAATGAAGGGGGGAAAAGAAGTAGAATTTCCCACAGGACAGTCCACTACAGAGGTTTTTTTTTTAAAAAAAGATTCTTTAAATTAAAAAAAAATAAGGAATTGCACGCATGCATAGACCACTGTCTCCTGGCAATTGGCCCAAAGTTATCCATCTGGCTTTTATGCCTAAAGTGGGACTAGAACTCACCCTCTCCTGGTGTCTATTGCTGCTTTCACCACTAGACCAAACTGTCTCTCTCCAGATTTTCCCAGAACCCTTCAAACTCTTTCTTGGATAAGTATAGATGCACCAATATAGGGTTCCTTCGTCTTTCATCTTCCAACAGAAGACTTGAAGAAAAGAATTTTGGAAGCCACGTTAACCTACCCGGTCCTAAACGGACCGTTCAACTTTCAGCTATCAGGATCAAAAGTCCAAAATTAGATGATGAGCCAGAGAACGGCAAGAAAATTGGCTTTGGCAAGTTTTCTGATATTCTGCATTTTGTCAAGTCACGGACTGGCGATGAGCGAAGTGCTAATCAGCCAGACACAAAACCCACCTCGTGAATCTTGCATTAGCTACCAAAACGTTCCTCCTGAAGCCTTTTTGAATTTAGCAACTTCAAGCCTTAAAAGAAAAGTCTCTGTTAAAAGTGGGCTCTTCTCTCTCAAGCCTGTAGTTTGGAGGAAGAAGTTCTTACTAGAAAGAAATATCCAGGGATGTTTTTTACACCGTTTTCCTCCTTGTCACTCACCTGCATCATTCTGCAGTAGGGAGCATGGGAACTGCCTGGAGAAAAGTCAGAATCTTCACCATAAGCCACAGCATCAAAGCTGTGTTTATTTTTGTGCCTTCCTTCTTTCTCTCATGCTTCTATTTCCTTCCTTCCTTCCTTCCCTCCCTCCCTCATCTTTCTATATCTTTTTTCTTTCATCTCTTAACTTTTTCTTATTCCCTCCCTCTCTCATTTTTCTATTTCTCCTTCCTCCATTTACGTCTTCTTATGCTTTCCTTCCTTTGCTCATTCTTTCTTTTTCCTTCCTTCTTCCCCCTCCCATCAGCTTTCTATCTTCATTCTCTTCTTCCCTTCTCTCATCTTTCTATTTCTCTTACTTTTATCTTTTTCCTTTCCCTTCCTTCCTTCCCTCGTGTTTCTATTTCTCCTCCCCTCCCTCTCCATCTTTGCAGATTGTGGGACAGAGATTGGGGGGCTGCCTTTCGTGGATAGCTTAATTTGTTTCTCTGCACATGGTTGGGATAGATGATCCTTGGGATCCCTATGTTTTTAAGGTTCTCTTAGCCCCAGACCAGTTCAAGCACCAGTTGCAGAAGTCAAATTGCAAAATGGCCATTACTGGACAGCAGTGTTTGCCATTTTTTTTCCCTACAGCTCGAATCTGAATCGAATGGAACGATTCTGTGAGGTTTCACACCTCCCTCTTGTCCTTTCCAACCCCCCCCCCACTCCACAAACTCCAAAACACCATGCCACCATATGCTTCTCCCACCCCCTAGCCATACTTGCCATTAATACAACCCTGGTTTCTGGAACATGCCACAAACAGCTGCGCCCATGCAACCGACAGAGCCTCCAACCCCGAAATCTCAAACAGCACTGAAGCAAAAGCCAGGATGCTGGCTTCATGCCATGTGGGAGCTCGACAAACCAGGACATCCCTCCACTGAATGATGATTGGAAGAGGGTAGAATAAGCGATGCCCCCAAAGGTTTGGATTTAAGTCACAATCCACCCAGCAGCTGTTCTGCGTCTGGTTAGATCCTTCCAGCAAATTGCAAGGAAGTGAGTTAAACACCAAAGCGGCAGTTTTCGGCTGCTGCTATAGCAACAGAGTCAGCATTCCTAGAAAGGGGGGGGGTCTTCTCCACCAATGGAACATCGCTGGCCTGGCTGCTCCATTTCTAACCGTGGTTTGATTCGAGGAAGCCCCAGCCTGCTCCGCCAATCAGACTTTTCTCCAGCCCAGCTTGGTGGAAAGAGCCATGCCAGTCTGCCCTCTGCCCCGAGCCACAGGGGGTGGCAACATTAAGGGAAGAAGGCAGAAGAGACTCCGGGCCAGGGGCCCGTTTCCACCACCTTCCCGTCGGAACCGAAAGGATGCTGCATCCTTCTGGGCATCTTTGGGGCACTCTGCAAGCTGCAAGCCCACCGGCATTGGGGCCGTTGTTTGGGGCTCTGGCGGAACAAGGGTGCCCATGTTGGAGGCAGATCGCACGGACAGACACTCCTCGACTTATGACAACAACCGAGCCTCAGATTTCCACTGCTACGCAAGACAGCTGTCGATTAGTTTTGTCCTGTTATATGATCTTTCTTCCCACCGTTGTTAAGTGAATCACTGCAGTTGTTAGGTTGCTAAGTGAATCTCGCTTCCCCACTGACTTTGCAAAAGGGGATCACGTGACCCCGGGACACGGAAACTGTCATAAATACACACCAGAGGCCAAGAATCCGAGTTTTGATCCTGTGACCTTGGGAATGCTGCGATGACGGTCGCATGAAAAACGCACATGTCACTTTTTTCAGTGCCGTTGTAACTTTGGATGGTCACTAAATGAACTGTGGTTAAGTTGAGGACTGCCTGTATATTGAGTGACTGATTGTTCCCACGGTTTTTGAGCAGGGGGAATAAAATCCACTTCCTTGTTTTCTCCTGGAACTCAGCCTCATACAGAAAATACAAAAGAGCTGATCTGAAATTAACTCCTGCCACAAGAAGCTGAAGCAAAAGTCCACCGACAAATAACACAAACGAGTTGCGGTACTCGATTCCTCTAAATGCAAAGGAAACATTTCCCCCACAGTGAATGTATAGATACATCCAGGGCACAAAATAATTAAGATTGTCCCTATCGATGAGAAGAGTTTTACAGTCCGCAGGCTGAGGTTTGACAGAGGAATATTCTATTTTTAAACTGAGTGGCTCAAACAGCCCCTTAAATGGGCTACAGCATCACATCATTTAGTTAACACACTCACACTTTTTTTTTTTTTGGTGAATCTGCAATTGAAGAGATGGCGGCTATGTGCACGTTTTGGTCTCCTGCACGGAGGGAAGAAGCTGGAAATAAGGTGGACCTTATTATTGCCCAAAGAAACCGAAGACGGATCCCTGCCTTAAGGGGTTCACAAGCACACAATCAGGGAGATAGAACACGCAAAGGCAATCCAGATCAGAAGGGCCCTTGTGACACTGAATAACACACCCGATCATCCGTCTGGAAGATCACAAAAAATGTAGTGGAATCTATCTGGTGTCTCAAAAAGGGAGAACACAGATAGTCAACTACGCCCACAATTTCCGTTGCAATGCAAGGTAGTTGTTAAATGAGTCACACCTCATTTTACGACCGTTTTTGATATCAGTGTCTCACATCAAAAGATGTCTAAGATCAGAGGCAGAATCTACCCAAGGCTTCACTGAAGATCAAAAGAGAGAGGAAAGTTTTTTCTCTAGAGACTGGGGGGGGGTGTCAAATGAAGAAAGTGATAATGATCCCCCCCCTAAAGCAAGTTTTCACATGCAGTCCTGCGGTTTTAAAATCCGGGATGATCTCACCGCAGTTGGCATGGCTCAGCCTAAGAAATGCGCTGCTGTTTCCAAGCAGAATGGGTGAAATTGGCAATGCCAAGAAAAGGGAAAAAGGATGCCAATGCCATCCCCAGCGCCAGATTCGGAGAGAGTCATAAGAAACTTTCAAGGGGATTTTAAATCCTCATCTCCCTTAAATATGAGTTGCTTGTCCATTTCTGGCCTAATTGCATTGATGTTTTTTAATTGAACACTTTAAATCAGCCTATCAGTCAATCTGGTTGAAAAATCAAGCGTGCCTCTCTTGACATCCTCTTTGCTTAGTGACAGAAATTCATAAGTCGAGGACTGCCTGTTTGGCATTTAAATCCTTCGTACTGGATGGAATAACACGCATTTCTTGAGCCTCCAGAAGCAATTTTTGTAATCTCTCTCTTCTCAACCACACAATTTCCTCTCTTCACCCCCGGAAGTGTTTGCTTGTGCATCCCAATTTGCTAGAACACAACAACTGGCGTTTTATGATTCAGCCACATTTTTTTCCACTCAGTCAAAGATTGGCCAGTTACTCAAAACGTCATCTGGTGTTCTAGAAACATCGCACATCAGGAGTGGAAATAAGTACCATCATAAACTTTCTGCAGACTAAAAAAAACACATCTGCCATTGGAATTGGCTGAAATGTAAGGTGCGTTATTCTAATTTTGTTTCTACCAGCTGAATAAATCCGGAGCCTCATTACATGATACTTTGAATGAAAAAGCCATTTTTAAGGCATTTTCCCACCAGGCTTCACAGAAAGTCAGCCAGGTTTAGAAAAAGGACAATATGGAGAAAGAGGGGGTTTGAAAATAAGTCATATGTGGGGTCCTTGGTGCCCTCTAAGATTGCTGGTTTTCTTGCAGACGTTTCATGACCCAACTAGGTAACATCATCAGTGCTCGAAGAGAGTGGAGTTTGTTTTCTGTTTATATATTAACAACTCCAAGCTAACAATAAACAACAGCCTAATCAAGGAATACTATGAGCACCAACGATGTTGACAGGGCAAGAATTGAGGTGATTTGCATAATAACAGTGGCAAAAATGGTTGTAAAAAAAATCAGGTGTGAGTCACTTAACAACCCCCCTTGTTTAGCAGTGGAAATTCGGGTCACAATTGTGGTGGTTAGTCAAAGAATATGAATACCTAATCCCAACATGATCTGATTAAAAAGAATACAGTACGGAAGAATAAGCAGTGATAATAGAAATGATCTCATTAAACCAAAAGGATTCTGTCAAATTACTCACATATTTAAAATACCTTCTGCTGTTTCCATCCAACAAAACCGCTAACTCTAAGCACACTCGCGCACTTTTCTTCTTTAAAGAAAATCAAATGTCTAGGCAGTATTCGAGTTAACAAACTTCCCCTTTAAAAGTCCATGAATGCACAGAAGTGGGTGAAGGGAAAAAAAAGGAAAAATATTTGCAAAGAACGCTGAGGCACCCAAAGCAGAAAAAGGCCGTTGTTTAGGCAAGCAAATGAATAATTTACTGGAACTTCACATCCATTAAATTCATTTCGTTTGCAGTCCTCCCTCCTGAAAGAGTTAGGTCATTGTATGCTTACTCCATAGCTGTAAGGACACGAATCTCTATCAAGGAAGAATATTTCTCAGTTAGATCTTCTGGGCAGAGCTCAGCCTAGCAGAACATTTTCAGACTGGCCAACATCTCACTCTGGAGAAGACCAAAAAGAGGCTGTTGCTGTTGTTCCTCTTCCCAAACTCAACTACCTTTCAGCACTGATGTTGTTACCTAGTTGGGTCGTGAAATGTCTGCAAGGAAACCACCACACTTAGAGAACACCAAGGACCCCACTGCTCTCCTCCTCCTCCTCCTCCTCCTCCTCAAACTGCACTCCCTTCTACCCCTGATGATGTTACCTAGTTGGGTCATGAAACGTCCACAAGAAAACCATCAAGCTCAGAGAGCACCAAGGACCCCACAGTTTAATCCTGACCAACAAATATTCTTTTTGATCCGTGTCTCAGATCTGTCAAACGAAGGTCAGACCCAGAAGGCTGACCCACAGTGGCCTGATGGTGTCTTTCCAGCATGTTACAGGAAAAAAAACCCCCAATAAATCAAGTCTGAATCATGAGTCATGCTGAATACTCACCTGCATTCAATCCTATATTATCCAAGTCTCCGTGAATGTAATACAGGGGTCCCCCAACCCCCAGGACAGAGACCGGCACGGACCGCGGAAGCAAGTGAAAACCCCATCCACACACTCATGCAATTCAGGCACCGTGCAAAACCACACACACCCAATCCGTGGAAAAACCGCCCTCCACGTAACCGGTCCCCGGTGCCCAAAAGGGGAGTGGGGGAGAGACCCCATACCATTTCTGCAAAGTGGCTGTCCAGTCTCTTCTTCAAAGCCTCCAGTGATGGAGCGCTCACAACTTCTGAAGGCTGTTCCACTGGTTGATTGTTCTCAAAAGTGGTTTTTTCCACCCTGCAAAGTGGCTTTTTTTTCTCTCTCTCCCTGCTGATATTTTCTGTCTATCACTTAACTGTAAATTAAGAAGATAAAGTGGGGGGAAAGAAAAGTAGATCTGACATGCACAGGAAATACTGAGGATGCGCTGCACAGAGAAAGAAACCACAAGGCAGAAGAGGGAGAATCTTATCTCAGACGGCTTCAAGGTTTTGCAGAAAGAGGACCCAGTTTTTAAATGACGCAGTTCCTCGTCTCCTTATTGTCCACCTGCACTCCTGAATTCCTCTTTATTTGCGCAAAGCTTAGATCTTTCAAAGGGAAGCAGGCAGTCCCCGACTTACGACCAGCTGAGGACGGTACCTCTGACCTGACTGCAGAGCCCCTTCCCCCTGGGATTCTACAATGGGGCGGAGCTTGCAGACAAGCTCCTCCCCAAAATCTCTCCCCAGCCACGCCCCCTTGTCCCTCACAGAAGGGAACCCCCACTTTCGGAGTCAGGGAGCACTGAAGTTGGCTGACCCTGACCTTTCTCCCCAAATTAGGCACAATTTACGATGACAGCAGAGCCCCAAATTTCTGCCGCTAAAGCGGGACGGTTGCTAAGTGAGTTTTGCCCCATTTTTTTGCCAAGGTGGTTAAATGAATCACTGCAGTTAAATGAGTCACACAGTTGTTCAGAGAAGATCGCTAATGGGGACCACACGACTGTTGTGGCCTGTCGGCTGCCAGAGAACCCAGCAACCGATTCATGTTGTGTTTGGGGAGCCGGGTCAGAACGGTGACTTGGGGACACAACAGGCACAAGTACATGCCAGTTTCCAAGCATCTGAATTTTGATCACGTGACCAGGGGGATGCTGCAACCGCCCCTTGTGCTCATTGATTTACAATCATTTGTTTAGGGGCCAAAAGGACTGAAAAAAGAGACTTATGACCGATCCTCGCACTTACGACGCTTGCAGCATCCCCATGGTCATGTGATCACAACTGGTATGTCTTTACAATGGGCTGCGAGGTCACATGATCACCATGTGCGACCTTCCTAGCTGGCTTTCGTAAAGGATTTGCTTAACGACTGCACGATTCCCTTAACAACTGAAGGGATTCGCTTAACATCCATGGCAAAAAAGGTCATAAAATCGGGCAGAACTCCCTGGACAATTGCCTTTCTTAGCAATGGAAACTGTGGCCACAATCCGAGGACGGCCTCTCTATATCTGTGCAGCTGAGAAAAGTTTAAGGAAAACTAATATTGCCCTTAATATCAGCGGCCGTCTCTCAAATAATTCGGTTTATAGGCTCTCCATTCGACTGCTGGCAGTCTGAACCAGTTTACGGAGATGAGTCAAACCTTCAAACTGAAGCCAGAGATTGCCTAGCACCGATTATTGTTAGGATTCCTCTTTTTCAGCTTCTCTGCAGAAGAGTAAGCAGGGGAAAATCAACCCACCACTTTAAAAGCACCAACTCATGCGAGCGTCCTACTCAAATATGCATCCATCCAGTTGGAATCGATTGAAAAGCAAAAACAAAAAAAGCTGTGTTTTGGTTTAATTTTCACAAAGCCGCTCATATTTTCTTCCAGAGAGGATTTAGCACAGAAGCCTTCTTTGTTGCTCACATTCTTAAACAGAATCTCGAGCATAAATAGTGATCCACAGCGCAAAGACAAGTATTTTCATTGCCGGGAGAAAATTATATCAGGATTTCTGCCCGAGACCATACGGGCTACTGTACTTTTTAAAATTCTGCAACAGCATCTATTCTGACAAAACAGGGAGCACTTTGCAAACAGCATAAATTATTCAAATAAGATAAACTTTGCTTTTTTTTAAACTTTGCTTTATTTTTTAAATTGCCACGTTTAATAAGTGGCATAAATAATAATAATAATAATAATAATAATAATAATAATAATAATAATAATAATAATAATAATAATAATAATAATAAAAGTTGGAAGGGACCTTGGAGGTCATCGAGTCCAACCCCCTGCTCAGGCAGGAAACCCTACACCATTTTGGACAGATGGCTGTCCAGTCTCTTCTTAAAAACTTCCAGCCTCCTGCAGGTCAACGTGACCAGGACATATGAAGTGTTCATTCTCAGCTCCTCCAATGCATTTTTCAGAATATTTTTTTCAAAGTCATGAGATCTAGAAACTTGGACTGCCTTCACTGGAGGAGAGAAAGGGAACTTACTTTTTCCATGCTATGTTCCAGAAGGGGAAGGAAGGAAGGAAGGAAGGAAGGAAGGGGGAAAAGGGAGGAGAAAGGAAGAAAGAGGAAGAAGGAGAAGGAAAAAGAATAAGGAGAAAGAGGAAGAGAAGATAAAGGAGAAAAAGGAGAAGAAAAGAAAAAAGGAAGAGGAGGAGGAGGAGACAGATAATGTGCAGGAAAGGAGGAGAAGGAGAAGATAAAAAAAGGAAGAGGAGAAGGAAGAGGAGATAAAGAAGGAAAAGAAGAAAGAATTCTGCAACCCAAACCTCATTCCAAACCTCGCCATGGCAGTTCTGCAACATGTGCAAGGCTGTGGAACATGGGGATGCGGGGATGATGGGTCCCTGCACCTGGTGCATGTTACCTAAACAACACCATATTGTTTATACATCCTGTCTCATTCCTTTGTGTAGAATACTGAAAGTGGAGGAAGCACATTTTTGCCTCTGGGCTACCTTCCTGTCCATTCTCTCTTCCTTTTGTTTCTCAATTTCTTCCTCTTCGCCTGGTTTATTTGCAGCCTCACTTCACTTACACACAGAGACACACAAGCCTACGCAGCTCCACATTTCACCCTCCTGCCCCCTGGAAACCCAGGGCCCTAAACACAAACCAACAATCTTCTCCTCCTCATTATAAGAGGTAAATCAATTCCCCTTGAGTGCAAAAAGCAAAAACAAAGAAACAGAATAACAGAGTTGGAAGGGACCTTGGAGGTCTTCTAGTCCAACCCCCTGCTCAGGCAGGAGACCTTATACTGTTCCAGACAAATTGGTTGTCCAATCTCTTCCTAAAAACCTCCAGTGATGGAGCACCCACAACTTCTGGAGACCAGCTGTTCCATTGGTTGTCTTCACAGTTAGGAAGTTTCTCCTTAATTCCAGGTTGCTTCTCTCCTTGGTTAGTTTCCATCTGTTGTTTCTGGTCCTGCCCTCTGGTGCTTTGGAGAATAAGTTGACCCCCTCTTCTTTGTGGTGGCCCCATGTGAACATTTTGGGGCTCAATTCTGCAAATTTGGGGATCGTGATAGCAAATCAAAATCTACCTGTATACACAACTGCCTCAGATAGCGAGAGGGCACCCTATACATTTAAAAATACAATAAATATGATATACTGCTAAATTGAATTAAAAAATAGCTCAAAATCTGCAAACGGACTATGAGAAAACAAGGGTTGGCTTTTCTCCTCTATGAATTTTTCTAATTTAAAGGACAGTTGTTAAATGCGACAGGATTTAATTTGAAAAGAGTAGGGTTATTGATTACAAACCCACCCAAACACACTCATAGCTTTTGTGATTGATAGGTGAGGGGAAAATATAATCATTGGCTAATAACAGTTTATGGCCCAAAGCTTTGCCCGTTCAAATCCATACTTATGGATTTCTTGCTCATCACAAGACAATTGGATATGAAGTTTGGCGTTTTTATCAGATATACCAGTTTATATATATATATATAAATGCCCTGGGAAAGTCCTGCAGATTGAAGAGATGTTTCCAAGCAATCAATCAGCAGGGAAATAATAAATGGATTTTCCAGATGGGCCAATTAATGGATTGAGCTATTAAGCAGCCAGACATTTGAATATATGGGGGAAAGTTGGCAGATACAGGCAATCCTCAACGGTTGAAAAAAATGACTTGCGACCATTTTTCACACTTATAACCATTGCAGCATCCCAAACCATAACAAAAGATTGTAAATTGGGCATGACTCATTTAACAACCCAACACCAGTTGTAAGTAGAGGACTATCTCGATACTGCATTGAATGCCTCCATTGGAATATTTGGCATCCAGTGCGACCGAACCATCTTCAGATGACCCACAAACACAGCACGGGTCTCAAACTGGTCAGAAGAGGGGATGGGACACCTTATGAAACCCTAGAGCTGTAGGCTAGACTAGGAAAAGAGAAAATACCCACGAAAAAGAAACTAGCAACACTTTCCATCTGGCTACCCCCAACAACTCAAATCCGACTCAAAGGCAAGCTTAGGCCAAATGGGGCTAGGTCAGGGGTAGGCAACCTTGGCTCTTTTATGACTCGTGGACTTCAACTCCCAGAATTCCTGAGCCAGCCATGCTGAGGGGAAAGGGAGAGGTTTCCAAGCTGAGCTATGCTGGCTCAGGAATTCTGGGAGTTGAAGTCCACGAGTCATAAAAGAGCCAAGGTTGCCTACCCCTGGGCTAGGTCATTAAACCAGAAGAAAGTTTACTTATGAATCCAGCCAATGGTGGCTTAAGAGTTAAAGCGCCGTTAACAAAAAGAGAATAACAGAGTTGGAAGCCAAGAGAGACTTTAATAGAAGCAGGTAACAGAGCTGGAAGGGGCCTTGGAGGTCTTCTAGTCCAACCCCCTGCTCAAGCAGGAGACCCTATTTATGAGAAAATCTGTATTGGCAGTTTGGAGGGAAAATTCAACCTTCGCTTTTCAAGGGGCAAAGTAGAACGTAGAATAATAGAGTTGGAAGGGACCTCAGAGGTCTTCTAGTCCAACCCCTTGTTCAAGCAGGAGACTCTTTCCCATTCCAGGCAAATGGCTGTCCAGTCTCTTCTTAAAAGCCTCCAGGGATGGAGTTTTGAGTTTTTAAGCACTTCATGGCACCGAAGACGGAATCACCCCGTCTCTCTTCCAGTTGTACGAAATTAAAGATTCAGCACAACGCCACCTGCCAGCACTTCCAAGACTAGCCAGAGGAAAGGCTGCCTTCCATAACCACAAATACACACACACAGCAGCCACAAGTTGCTGAGGTCTATCATTAGAACGAGAGCTGGGATGGTTTATTTCCAAGGGAGGGAAAAAAAACAGCAACTTTTGACTTCTCCGCTGGACGTCAAGGTGGGTGGTGAAAGGACGTTAGAGAGTAAGGTAAAGGCTGGTCTGAGTTACTCAAGGGTTCACTCCTCCTGCCCTGAGGGAGACAGAAGGTGCATTGATGGATTATGGTCGCAAAGGGGGATCACATGTCCCTGGACACTGCAACCGTCATAAATATGAACCAGTTGCTAAGCTTTTGAATTTCAGTCACGTGACCGCGAGGATGCAAGAAAGGTTATAACTGAAAAACAGTCATAAGTCCCTTTTTGTAATTTTGAACGGTCACTAAACGAACTGTTGTAAGTCGAGGACTTGTCTCTACTGTACGTCTTATTCTGAGGAGCAAGGTTAGAGTTCACCCTATCGCAGACCATCCCCTCCATGCCTCAATTGCCTAAGCAACCGGCAGACGTAGCATCATCCAGCCGTTCGCTTCTCTCATTTAGTGAATACCACAGGATCTCCTTCAAAGGGACCATCATCTTGGTAATTAGCTGTTTACTCCAAAGCCGAGCCGTCGGACTCCTGCAAAGCAGGAGTGATTGCACAACGATTCAGCAACTCTCCGATCTTTCCAGTTTCTGAAACAGCCTGACGTTCTGCGAGACCGGCCCCTTGATTATTTGGGGTTGCAGGCTACCCCCTCGCCTCTAAGCTGGAAATGCACCACCTGCGTTGTAGACCTCGCCTCTCTTCAATTGAAAGTTGGTTGGCCCTGGTCAAGGCATGCTGGACCTCTCCAAAGCTCAGGACAGGAACCTGGAGTCTCCTTTCACATCTGGACGGTAGCCAAAGTGAGGGTTCAGTTTCAAAATCCTTTGCTCCTTTTCATAATGCCAAAGGAAATCCGTGGGCTCAGTTTTCCTAAACAATACAGAGAGAGTAGCAATTTCTCCTTTGCTCCACAGTGTCTAACAGGGAAAAGTAACACGGCAGCATCACGATCTTAAAAGACATTGTGCTCAGCAGCAGATGGAAGCCACATCTCTCCAAAGGACTTTTAGAAGTCAACAAGGGGGGAAAAAAGCATCTGATGGAGGTACCTGGTCTGGTAATGAAACGCCTGCAAGAAAACAATCCAGCTCAGAGCTACTGTATATAAAAGGGAGCGAGTCACACTCATTAGCACTGAGGACGGTACCTAGCTGGGTCAAGAAACGTCTACAAGGAAGCAACCAAGCTCAGAGAGCACCAAAGACTCCACAAGTCCTCCTCCTCCTCCAAAAACTCCATTCCCTCCTAGCACTGATGATGGTACCTAGCTGGGTAATGAAACGTCTGCCAGAAAACTAGCAAATTCAGAGCTGCTGTACATACACAAGGAAAAAGGCACACTCACTAGCACTGATGGTGTTCCCTAGCTGGGTCATGCAACGGCAGAAGCAAGATCAGAGCTGCTGCTGCTGCTGCATATAAAAGGGGAGCAAACCCCACACTCATTAGCCCCGATGATGTTGCCTAGCTGGGCCACCTGTTACACTAAACCAGAGTTTGCTTCACACAGTTGTTACCCAAACCTCACATCGGTTTGGTTTGTGCACTGAGCCAAGCAATGACAGCGTGCTCAACTTCCAGGCTGAATTTTCATCTACTCTTTAGCCAAAAACAATTTTGGTTTTGGACCTTGTTTATAAGCCACTAATTATGGCCTATTGGTATGAGCACAGTAGGCCACTACGTTCCTCCAACAATCCAAAATAAACATGGCCTTGATGAGATTAATATATCCAACCAGTGACTGGTTTTATTTAATTTCACATTTGAGGCAAAAATGGGGTTTTCTTCCCAAATCCACTGTAAAGCTTTAAACGTGCATAAAACTACGACAGAATAACAGAGTTGGAAGGGACCGTGGAGGTCTTCTAGTCCAATTCCCTTTCCTTTCCAATCTTCCTTTCCTTTCAATCTTCCGACAGTTAAGAAAGTTACGTGAATGAACTATGCAAGCATCAACCCCCCATTTTCCCTTTCCTTCATTGATCACAACTAAAAAGTTGCTTTTATGTGTGTTTTTTTTCCCTTCCCCAGTGAAAATGTGAGTCAAACAGAAACAGGAAGCCAAAAGGCACTCTTCTTCGTCATGAATGTCATTCTTCCTTAAAATTCTTTTGCTTTTCTGTCCAATTTGCCAGGAAGAAAAGCTTATTAGGCCAGTTAAAAACTGGCAGCCTTCACACAATATCCTTACTATCTCGGTTCATTTTAACCGTTTGTATTTTTTCTAGCTACTCAAACAATTCGATTAGGTTACTATCTCGTGCAAACATGGAAACTGTTACTGCAGAAATAGATAAAACATGTTGAGTGAGCACCACTCCTATGTTCACAAAAACACACCCATACTTAAGTTGTGGTTCACTCAAAATCTCTGGGTTTACATAGCCACGCGGGTTGAATTCACACAAGAGGCCAAGGCGAGGCTGGCAGTTTGGGGGTTCGGTTGTGGTTGGAAGAGGAAAGGACCCCCCAGCTTAATTCTGAAAGTCAGGGGATTGTCATCAAAGAGCAGCCAAAGAGCCTTGAACTCATTTACATGGTGGGCAAAACAGTCAGAGATTCCAGAAACATCTTGTAAAAGCAAAAAAAAAGATGGATGGACGGACATGATCTCGTAAAGGCAAGCTGATCCACATCATGAAAAAAGAAAAGACAGAAGCCAGAAATAAATAAGTACATCTTTTTCCCCCATTAAATAAAAACGATTTAAGCCTTTCTCTTCCCTCCAGACAGCTCTCAGCACCACCAGTCAAAGGTACCTCCAGGATGAGGCCGTCCCTGCCCCTTTGAAAATCTTAAGAGGTTGCATTCACACCATTTTAGCTAAACCTGGTTAGCTCTTTTTTTTTTTTTTTTTTGATGAGGCAGCGCTGGTGGCTGGAATCAAAGGGGGGGGAGGCATTAATTCAGGAATTAGTGAAGCCACTGCAAGGGGGGCGGGGGACAGAGGAGAAGCGGTTGGAAAACATGGGGAATGGGAGGTGCCTGCCTCTAAGACCCCTGTCTGAAAATAAATCGCAAAAACAAGAGATAGCTTCTCTCTCCAGATAGTCCTTGGCTGAAATCACCAAGCAGAAATATCAAACCATTTTGATTTTTTTTTTTTTATGTTAGCCAAGCAAGAAAGCAGATTTTTTTTCGGGGGTGGGTGGGTGGGAATAATTACCACCACCCCTCCCCAGAAAGGTTCCCCAGCTCTCTGTCCTGTTTCTCAGGGCTGCCTTCTCTGACTTCGCTTCCACGCCCCACCACCCCAGCCCTTCTTCTTCTTCTTCTCCTTCTCCTCCTCCACTAAAGGCGGCTGGGCTTAAAACATTTCCGTTCTCCTGTTGAGAAATGCGATTTTTTTTTTTTTTGCCTCGGCCGCTTCAACCCACCGAGGCTCGTTTCGTTCGCGATTGCATCAGTGAAAAAAAACCAAAAAAAAAAACACAGATTAATTACAAACGAGCCGATGGGGCACACGCGCCTCGCCGGACACCCCCTTTCCCCAGAAGCTGCGCCAACCCCCCCCCCCACCTCCGCGCAAATTTCTGCAAATTTCTGCATTTTAACCATGAAGGAGGAAAAGGATCGGCTGCAAAAGACCACGAGGTGCCCGGCCAACGTTTGCAAACCGTTATTTTTTTTTTCTCTCCCGGAAAATCCCAGGAGAAAAACGCAGCGGAGGAAATATGAAAATAATAATAATAATAATCTCATTTCGCTCCCCTCCACCCCACCCCCGCGTTCCTCGTTTTCTTCGCCCGGGGAAGTTTGCGCATCGGCGGATCCCGGCCTGCGGAGGGGCTGAGCGAGGCGCGACCCCCTCGGGAGGGGAAGGGGAAAGCCCCCCCCCTCCCCCAAGCCAGGCTAAAGCCCTGGGCACTCCGACTTACCCACAGTTCGGTGCCCCAATTCATGGTGCCAGCAGCTGCGGCGGGTCCCGGACAGCGGCCGGGCTGGAGCGAAGGCAGGCTCTGGGGGTCTTCAGCCCCTGCTTCTCGCTCCCGCCTCCCCCAGTCGGAGGCGAGCCCCCTTCCAAGGCGTTTGCCCAACTGGCATAGGCTGGCCAATTGCAAGCCGGAGGCAGAGAGGGAAAAGGGGCTTCGCCCCCGCCTGGTCTGTCCGTTGCTCTGTCTGCCTCCCGCCTGCCCCCCCCCAAAGCCCCAGACTCGCTATCTGCCCATCGCTTCCTCCGTCCGGAGCAAGAAAGAAGAAAAAATGGCTCAAGCAGCAACTCCGGAGTCTTGGCCAAGGGAGGGGGGAGCTTGACAGCTCGGGGAGGGGGAAGGGGAGAGCGCGCATGCGCCGGGGGGGGGGAGAGAAGGAGCGGGTGTGCAGAGAGGAGGGGAAAAAAAGAGAGAGGAGGACGAGCAGGGGGCTCCGGGGATTGCGCAAGCGCGAGAGGGGGTCGGTGGCACCCTCTCCCTCCCACCCACCCACCCACCCTCCCTAGATGGGTTGAGCCAGGCGGCAGCGCCTTTTGCAAGCCTGAAGCGCGACCCCTGGGGCTCCGAGGACAGGCAGCAGCTCGGGGAAAGATATTGGGGAGGGGGCTGGCGGAGGGGGCTTAGCGCCAAAGCCCTCCTTAGCCTGGCTCGGGAGCGGAGCGCACTTGATCCGGACTCGCTTTTGCAAAAGCGCAGACGATGCGCCAGCTCGGTGGGGGCAGCCACGGACAAGCCCCCTCGGGGGGAGCGCTCAGCCAGAAGCAGATCATGGTTAAGGCGCTGCAGCAGCCGGGCTTGCCCTGCGGACGTGACGCCCCCTCCCCAAACCTTCCTCGGGCCGGGTTCAGCGCGTCATGGCTCTGGTCAGCCGGCCTGGGCTGTCCAAACCCTCCAACTGCGATTGACCGGGAGAAGCTCAACAAACAAACCAAAGGTGGCTTAACACATCCCTGGACTCACGCAGTACCTTGAGATCGTGGTTAACGGAACGCGCTTCAGATAGGCAGGCAATGGGAACGTGACAGCCCTCTCGCATCCCTCCCCAGCCTTCCTCTGACGGGTGCTGTCCAAATCCTTAAACGGCAATTTAATCTAAGCTCAACAAGTAAACCATAGCACCATCCCTCCATTCCTACACAGGTAGTCCTTGACTTACAACATTCGTTTACTGACCGCTCAGAGTTTCAAAGGTACTGAAAAAAGGGACATGACGGTTGCAGCGTCCCCGTGGGTCACGTGATCAAAATTCAGACACTTGGCAACTGGCTCACATTTACGACAGTTGCAGCATCCCGGGTCACTTGATCTCAAACAGACTGGGGACCATGGAAGTTGTGGTCTGCTCTCAGCAGGGGAAGAGGGCTGTAGCATAAGGGATCTATTAAAAAATACGACAGGCACCCAAAGATTCTTGTAGGGATACTCCTTGGTGGTAATTCTTTGGGGCAGCTCCTCCAATACTGGAAGGTTGCTATCATGTCCCCCCTCGTCCTTCTTTTCTCTAGACTTTGGACCAACAAGCGGTTGTAAGTCAAGGACTTCCTAAAATTGGTACAAAGTTAGCTGGGAATCTAGCCTCTTGAAGCCACGTCAGTGTGTAGGCCAGTTCTGCACAACACCCAGCACAACTTGTAGAACTGAAGGGCCCTGGGAGATCATCTAACCCAGCCACCTGCAGATCCACACAGTAGCCCAATGTTTGGCCAAATCACAATGAGTGTGTTGTGCTTGAAAACAGCCATTGTTCTTTGTGAGAGACCTCCAGTCAAGAAGAATGCAGTGAAAACGCCCAAACGTCTTGCACGTGATCACAGCTATGAAGGTGCCATACAGCAGGATAGGAATTAAAACAACTAAACTACCTCTTATTCTGGAAAAAAAAATAATTACGTCGGCCTTTTGGAGAAGCAGTTTGGTCTAGTGGTTATGGCACCAGGCTAGAAGGTGGGAAACTCTGGGTTCTAGTCCCACCTTAGCCATGAAAGCTGGCCAATCACCAGGAGACAGGGAGTTCTAGTCCTGCCTTAGGCATGAAAGCAAGCTGGATGACTTTGGGCCAATCATCAGGAGATGGTGAGTTCTAGTCCTGCCTTGGAGATGAAAGCCGGTTAGGTGACTTTGGGCCAATCATCAGAGACAGTGAACTGAAGTCCCGCCTTTCGTATGCGAATCGGATGGGTGACTTTGGGCCAGTTGCCCTCTATATGCATATTAAACACAAACTTAACACAAAGTTAAATACTGCAGAACTCTCTTCTGAATAACTGTGCAAAGGTCTGCACTGAGTTCAAATTATGCACCATTTTTCTATACCTTCCTGCTCCTTCCTCTTTGTCAAAGTTTAGATTGTGAGTCTTTTGGGATACAGGGTTACGAGCTGTGGATCTTTATAGGTGACCAAGATGAATTATGACAATCAGCTTGGTGCATTATATAAACTAAATCAAGGTTAATCAAGCATGATTTATCGTAACATGAACTAGGTCAGTTTTTAAAAGGATGGCCCCAGCAGTTCTTAGTTTCCTACATTAGACAATTCATTTTTTTCAATCAATTTATAGAATAGTTTGAATAATTAAGCAAGAAGCTTAATTATTACAACAGGAAGTCAAAGTAATAATCCCTTAATTAAATGTCTGCTGAAATCTGGCAAGGAAACATCACTAACTGTATTCACACGACATCTAGTGGCGAAAGGCAGAACAACAGTCTGATTCACCATGTGATTTTTTTTTTTACTTGATTGCTAAGTTTGTTTGTTTGCTTATATTTATGTCTGCAATATGGTGTGGTGTCAACAACATGTTCAAAATTTTTTTTTCTGAATCTGTCCACAAGATTAGCAACAGCAGTTGGATAAACAGATTTTAGCCATCAAACAGGCTGCAAAAAAACCTCCCATATGTAACATCGGCACCATCAAAGGAATATTACAAATATGGATTTGGTCTAATCAAAAGTTCTTTTTCCCCTATCAATTATCAACTTGGGACAATCTCATCCTGCTTAAAAAGAAGATTGTGCGAACTATCAGATTAGATAGATGGTAGTAAGAAAAAAAGTAATAATAATAGTAAAGTTGGAAGGGATCTTGGAGGTCATCTAGTCCAACCCCCTGCTCACAACCTTTTGTGAATTTCAGGCTCGTCCAAACTATTTGAGCCAACCTTTCTATCTTTACACCTTCACTGAATTGACACAGCATGGACTATAGAAGGGTAGGGTAGAGATGGGGGCAGGAGTTGTGGGTCCACATCTGCTACCTTTGCAGGTTATCTTTGTGTGTGTGCTGTACGTATATTATGTATGATGGCTTTGACTCTTGTTTTATGGTGGCAGAATTATTGTGAGGCTGGGTGAACACAGAGATTAAGCCTTGGCTTTATCAATCATATCTTTGGCTAGTGGGTTAACACCTATCATGGTGCGTTTATGTTTTGATGTATAAGAGATTGTTGTGGTTGTGGGGAAGATAAATAAGAATATCAAGTATGTTTGCTGCCTTGATGAAATAGCTAGTAGCTCTCCCACTTTTTAAATGTGTATGTCTATCTATCCATCCATCATCCATCTCTCTCTATCATCCATCCATCCATCTATATCTATCTACACATACATATGCACACACTGTATATACACAAGTTGAATATGTCCATGTGTACATATATAGGTAGATGTCTATACTTATATAAATGGGTTTTGTGAGTAAATATACTGTGTATTTAGAATATAGAACAATATATTTGATTGTGTGTGTGTGTATAGATAGATATAGATATATATGAAGCTATATAAAATATATATGTGATGATGAGTGTATATTTACATATATACTGTGTACTTATATATATATATATACGAATAAAGTTGAATATATAAATGTATGTATGTGTGTGTGTCTGTATATATCTATCTAGGTGTCCAACCATGCAGAGCTCTCTAACAGGGTGCAGAACCCCTGGGGGACGACAGAGGGCGCCCTTTGAGGCCCCGAGAGCCGCGTTCAGGTCAGGAGCAAAGGAAGCGTCAGCTGCTCCTTCAGCCTCTCCTCCTTCTCTCTCCGACCTCTCTATGGTCTTCCCGCTTTCGCTTTCCCCGAGCGGAAGTCCCGAGACGCTCCAACCGGAAGTCTATGGCTCCCAGGCCGGCGGCAGCGTCACCCTGCGGGGGCGGTGACCTTTCACCCCGGAAGAGGGCGGCCGGGGCGATGTTGATGCTGGAGTGAAGATGGCGCTGGGAGGGAGCGGCGGCGGCGGCGGTTCCGGGTTCCTCTCCCGGGCCCGGGCGGCGTCGGGCGGGCTCCTCCTGGCCCTCCTGGCCGGCCTGCTCTCGGTGGGGCCCGCGCAGGCCCGGCTCCACCATCTCAGTCTCAAGGTAGGCGCCGGGACACGTGGAGGGCCTTTCCCCGCCCGAGCCTCGTCAGCCTGGGAGACCCCGGTCCCATCATCCTCGGCTGGGTTGCTTTAGGACTGTTGTGCCCCAACCCCCATCATCCCCAGCCTGGAATCTCTTAAGGCTGTGACATTCCATCCCCACCATCTTTAGAGCTGTTGCACCCCAGTCCCATCATCCTTGGCTGGGTTGCTTTAGGACTTTTCTACCCCAGCCCCCATCATCCCCAGCCTGGAAGCTCTTCAGGTTGTTACACTCCGTTCCCACCAAAGCTATTTAGGCAAGTACATCCTAGTCTTATCATCCTCATCTGGATTCCTTTAGGACTGTTGTACCCCAACCCCCATTATCCACAGCCTGGAATCTCTTAAGGCTACTCGGTCTATCTTCCCCAACTGGAATCCCTTCAGGCTGGTACATCCCAGTCCCATCATACTTTGCTAGATTCCTTTTGGACATTTGTATCCCAACAGCCATCATCCCCAGCTGAGCTCCTTCACGATGGTACATTCCAATCCCATCATCCCCAGTCTGGAATCCTTTAGAGCTATTGGACCCCAGTCCCATCAAGGATTCCTTTAGGATTGTTATACCAACCCGGCAGTGAAGTGAACATGGCTTCCCCATTGACTTTGATTGTCACAAAAGGGGGTCACATGACCCCAGGACGCTGCGACCATCATAAATTTGAACGTCTGAATGTTGATCACGTGACCAGGGGGATGCTGCAACAGTTGTAAGTGTGAAAATGGTCACGAGTCACTTTTTTTCAGTGCCGTTGTAACTTTGAACAGTTACTAAACTAGTGTAGGTTGAGGATTTACCTGTAGCTAATCTTGGTTAAAGATATAAATCTTGGTGGAAGAAATAAAATCTTGGAATTAAAGCAAAAAAAAAATAATAATCCCACCTAACCGACTGTACTACTGCCCAAAATAACCACATTTGTAGGAACCTTATTGACCAGCAAGAATTTTGCAGAAAGAAAACAACCAGCAAGAGTTGAATCAGCCATCTTTCAATGTATTCTTTAAAAGTCAGCTTTTGGCCCGTGTTCAGGAAGGCATTGTTTCTTAAATTACTACTTAGTGTGTCTTTCGAGTAAAATCTCTAGCAAGACTGTACAAGTTGAGCAAAACAGATAAGTGGAAATATTCAGGATGATCCTTCTGTTTGTTCAGGCTACGTTTATCTGTGTCTGTGACGCTGCTGAATTTTAAGTGGTTTTTTTTTATTTCTAGCTCGGAATTAAGTTGATTTGTTACCATTTTAGCAGATTGTTGTCTACTAAATTGTGTTTGAAATCTTTGAATTGTGTAAACTGTAACCAGGCATCAGCTTCCTTTGTCCTTGTATACAGGTTGCCTTTAGTTGATCACATTTCTCAGAAAATATATGTCATTTTCTAAAAGAACAGTAAGCACCTCAGATGTGTTAAGGTTGTTTATTTTAACGCACTGGTGACCATCTTTAAAATACAACTTTCTTTTCAGCTACTGAGGCTTAACATTGCAATTGAAAATATAATTTATTCCCTTTTATTTTTGTTTAAAACATCAAATAAGGCTTTGTTGACATTGGCCAGAATTCTTAATCTTGTAATATATCACTTTCGGCATTTGATATTGTTGATGGGGAAAAAAAATACGTTGGTATGTCAACATATTTTATTGTCATGAGTTGACAGTATTGTGAAATGTTCCTTCTCTGAACTGAAACAACTTTTCTTTTTTTTTTTTGCGGTAGACTAATTTTAATTTTTTTTTTGCAGATATCTTTTACTTTAATTTTGCAATGATTTTTGGTTTTGATAGGAATATAAAAGTTGGTTTTGTTCTTGACGTTGTGAGAATTGGTCTGCTGGAAAGGTCTTACGAATGCCCCCATGTTGTCAGCCTCCCTAGATAGGCCTAACGGAAAACGCAAGCAGAGGAACTACCTAATTCTACTTTATTGTAAGGCTCCCTTAACAAAATCTTGCAAGTCTGAAAGTACAAACCTCCCACTTCCTCTTTTATATTCTGAGACTGTTAGGGAGAGTCCTTTCTGAGTATTTGTCTGCCCATTATGCAGCTCTGGGCTATGCGCTCCCTCATCTGATCATTCCCTAAGTAGTCTCCCGTCCTCCCACCTCTCCTAAGGTCGTCCCCATATTCTGCTGCAGAAGCACTACGGCACCCAATTTACTCCGTGATGCTTCCTCGGCATCTTAGTCACTGGTCTTTCTGAATAAATATGAAGAGAATCTGATTGCACTTCTGGAGTTAGGAATATATATTCCGTGGCGAGTGTGGTCTGGATTCCCAGCAGGAGAGAGAGGCTGCATTCCAGAAGACCAAGAGACAGAGAAGCTTAATGGTTTAGTAGGAAGACAGTTCACTCAGCTCTTCCCTAGCAATTCTTAAAAGTATATTTATGGTGATGCAAGTACTTGCTTTAGTTTGGCAAAGATTTCTGTCTGGAGGTGAGGAATAAATCAAGGAAACCGCTCAGAAGTAATTCTACATGTCTTCCTTGGTCCTTGCAACCTGTCATACTGCAGTCATAAGCTAAAAAGATTCCTGCTGAATCAGGACTGCCACTCAGCGCCTCTCCATATTGCAGTTAATTGTCAGATGCAAATAACCAGGAACATTTGTTGGATTCAAAACAACGTTATTGTTGCAACCTGTATACAACAATCTAGTCAACTAATGGTCAGTGCAAAATTGACACTAGGTAAGGGTCAAGGGAATCCACAGTGGGCTGGGCTTGGCTCTCTTTATAGCTGTGCAGTGACTCCAAGCTGGTGACACATTTAACTCCCCCTTCCAGTTCAGCCGGTTCCTCTCCTACAATGCAGGCAGTCCTAGAACTTACAACAGTTCGTTTAGTGACTGTTCCAAGTTACAATGGCACTGGAAAAAGCGACTTAGGACCGTTTTTCACCCTTACAACCATTGCAGCATCTTTGTGGTCACGTGATCAACATTCAGACGCTTGGCTCATATTTATGACGGCTGCAGTGTCCCGGAGTCGTGTGCTAGCTCTGTCTCTGTGGTCCACCTTCTCCAAAATCAGATAACTTGGACGTCCCACCAGAATTTAGACTTTGTGGGATGAGTCACTGGTGAGGGACCATGTTCTGCAGACTCTGCCAGATGGTGGCTCATCGGGGGTCTCCTCCTCCTGGCAGATTTCCCTTCCCTTCCAAAGCATTCTGGGTCTGCTCTTAAGGAGTTTTGTGGCCCTGTACGAGTAGATGATTAGTGTGCCTAATCATAATCTGTTCACAGATGGCTAGAGGGCAGCCTAGCAGGCACGGTGACTTTGAAGCTTGATAAAATCCTTGTGGTTCCTCTCTTTTGCGCCGTAACCTCCATCTTTCATGATCTTCTCAAAACAAACAAGCAAAAAAAAAAAGCAATTCTGGGCACTGACATTGCACCCAGGAAAACAAAGGCATGAGTATTTATTTTGCTTTTAACGCTGCTGTAAATGTGAGCCGGTTGCCAGTCGCCCAAAATGCAATCCTGTGACTGGAGGGGTTCAAATCTGGGTTGTAAGTAATCCTGGAAAGGTCCATTGTAACTCTGAACTGTTAGTCACTCATCAGAGAAGGAGGAGGAAGAGGCTCAATGTCAGTGCTGGAAGCAAACCCCCCTTCCTTCCAGCACTGATGATGTTACCTAGCTTGGTAATGAAATTTTTGCAAGAAAACAACCAAGTTCAGACAGACCATCAAGTCCTCCTCCTCTCAGCAAACCCCCAATCCCTCCTAGCACTGATGGTGTTACCTAGTTGGGTAATGAAATGTCTGCATTAAGCTCAGAGACCATCACATTCAGTCTCTCCGCGGGGGCTCTTTTGCTCCCCACCACCAGCTTCATCCAGGGTAACCCTATAAGCGCATCCGTTTCCTCTCTTCCAGGATGACCTGCGGCAGAAAGTCCACCTCAACACCTTTGGCTTCTTCCAGGATGGATTCATGCGGGTCATCATCAACAACCTCTCCATCAAGTCAGTGGGGGAGAGTGACAAAAACATTCAGGTAAGTGCCTCTTGCCAAACGTTCGTCACACAATTGTGAAGGAGTTGACAAAAAGGAAATTCAAATTTGAACTCACTCGGCCCCTAAGAGTGGCCGTTTTTCAGGAGCCACTTGGACAAGTAGACGTGCTTTCCTTGGTAAATTGGATTTTAAATTTGTCTATTGTTGTGTCCTTTGCAAGCAAACGATATAATTTTCTCACATTAATAATGAATTACTCTTCCAGTTTTAGTCCTGGGTCTTGATCTGCAACTCTAGGCAGCTTGCGACAATTCAAATAAACAAACCGCCAGGAATAAAGCCTACTAAAGTTAGCAATTTGGCATCTTTAGTGCCCTTTCTTTTTCTTACAGTCTAATGTCTTGAAAAATAAGGGACAAAAATAGAATAGTTACAAAAAGTACCCCCAGTGGGTAATCAGTTAGACCCTTTATAACATCAGGGGGGCAGCATCACAATTTTCTCTGAACCTGTTGGGAAAGAAAGTCAGGTTTTCAAGGCTTTATGAAATAAAGAACAGAGTTGGGGGCTGTACAGATTGGTGAGGGGGAGCTGGGCATCCCACGGGCATCCAATTATCGTTAAGGTGCAAAACGTCTTGTTTTATAGCGTGGTTGAACCCTTGTGAGGCATTTTTCCAAACCTGTAGCCTTGAATGTTAACACTTTGTTAAAAATCTGTTTTTAGGTGGGCTTCAGTATAGATCGAACACAGAATGATGGATTTTCCACTAACCTGGTAAGTCACAACTTGATACTTGACTGCTGTGAAACCCTTTGAACAACTGTCTCACTTAATAACAGAAATGTGGGGTCCAATTGTGGTCATAAGTCAAGGACTACCTGTATCATAATCGTACCGAGACCAGCTGACTTCAAAAGCCATTTTGATGCTGTTTAATTGAAGGGACCCTCATCCTATAATCATCTCTTGCTTTTTTTTTGGGACAGAACGAAGAAGTGGATTATTGCATCTTGAATCAAAAGCCGAGCCGTGAGATCTTGGTCATCATTCTTCTCCTGGATTTCTCAGAGAAGCTGTAAGGAGTCTTGGGGAATTGGTGATGGCTGGGGAATTCTGGGACTTGCAATCCGCACACCTTAAAAGTTGCCAAGGTTGAGAAATACTCGATTTAGAAGCTTTGTTTTTTAATGTCTGCTGAGCTTCAAAAGCGATGAAACCAAGTCAGCCTAACTAAAGTCTTTTTTTTTTTTTTTTTTAAATATCAGACGATAGGGAAGATCCCAGTCGTTTTGGTGAGCTGCCTAAAAGGAAAGAATTTAAAAGATCGCTCGAGTTAATTTGAGAATTAAAGCATGCCAGAGTCGTTCGTTCCCCAGGACAAATTGAATAAATTGTGTTTACATCACAAGTGTAATTCAAAGAAACCTGATCAATAAGGCAACGTCTCATTTTGGAATAAATTGTGCATGTAGACGAAAACTACAGAGCGGGCCTCCTCAGGGTGCCGTCGGCCAAGCAGTGCCGGCTGGCGACCCCCAGGGGGAGGGCCTTCTCTGTGGGTGCCCCCACCCTCTGGAACGAACTACCCCCCCGAGATTCGGATAATTCCGGATCTCCTTACCTTCCGTCGCGCCCTCAAGACATTTATTTATTTATTTATTTATTTAACAGGATTTATATGCCGCCCTTCTCCCCATGGGACATGGCTCTTTCAGCAAGCGGACCTGACCTAGGGTGGATTTTTTACTGGGTTTTTTAGGAATTTGGAAGACGCAACTCTAAATTTGGTTTAATTCGGTTTTAAGGGGGGGGATTGTATATATGTTTTGGTTTTAAGTATGTTGTGCGCCGCCCTGAGTCCCTGTCGGGAGAAGGGCGGCATATAAATTAAATTAAATTAAATAAATAAATAAATAAATAAACTAAATTGGAGTAAATAATCATGTGACATTCGGGACATCAGATGCTCTTTTTTGGGGGTTTTTTTTTGGCCTCTTTTCGTTCAGCCTTTGATGGTAGCCAACTCAGGCTGTGTCCTTGTCACCTGCAGGGTCAAAGTCAAGTTTGAAAACAAAACCCCACAGTTGCCTGAAATCAGCTTCAGCGAATCCCAAGAAACCGGTCTTCCAGGAATCACTGATAAATCTGGTAAAGGTGTTTTTTTTTTTTTTTCCCTCCCAGCAAGATAAGACAGGGCACAACAGAGGGGAAGGGATGCGACACCACCTATCTCCTGTTTTGCAACACTGTTGGGCTGTCTAAAACATCCATTTTTTTCCCTTGCTGGAATTGTGTCTCACTTTGCTTTTCTTCACCTTTTAGAACCAAAACAGTCACTTAAGGACAATACGACGGAGGTTCAGGTAAGCAGCGACTGGATTGATGTAATTTATTTATTTATTTATTTATTTATTAATTGTATTTATATCCCGCCCTTCTCCTTTCGGACTCAGGGCGGCTGACAAATGATAAAAAGCTAACATATTACACCTAGTTTAAAATTTGATTAAAATGAAATATTTGAGAATGTCAAATTTAAAAGTAATTAAAACCCCTATAAAATCCCCTAGGCCAGTCCCGCTTGCTNGTAATTCTACATGTCTTCCTTGGTCCTTGCAACCTGTCATACTGCAGTCATAAGCTAAAAAGATTCCTGCTGAATCAGGACTGCCACTCAGCGCCTCTCCATATTGCAGTTAATTGTCAGATGCAAATAACCAGGAACATTTGTTGGATTCAAAACAACGTTATTGTTGCAACCTGTATACAACAATCTAGTCAACTAACGGTCAGTGCGAAATTGACACTAGGTAAGGGTCAAGGGAATCCACAGTGGGCTGGGCTTGGCTCTCTTTATAGCTGTGCAGTGACTCCAAGCTGGTGACACATTTAACTCCCCCTTCCAGTTCAGCCGGTTCCTCTCCTACAATGCAGGCAGTCCTAGAACTTACAACAGTTCGTTTAGTGACTGTTCCAAGTTACAATGGCACTGGAAAAAGCGACTTAGGACCGTTTTTCACCCTTACAACCATTGCAGCATCTTTGTGGTCACGTGATCAACATTCAGACGCTTGGCTCGTGTTTATGACGGCTGCAATGTTCTGGGGTCGTGTGATAGCTCTCTCTCTGTGGTCCATCTTCTCCATAATCAGATAACTTGGAAGTCCCACCAGAATTTAGACTTTGTGGGATGAGTCACTGGTGAGGGACCATGTTCTGCAGACTCTACCAGATGGTGGCTCATCGGGGGTCTCCTCCTCCTGGCAGATTTCCCTTCCCTTCCAAAGCATTCTGGGTCTGCTCTTAAGGAGTTTTGTGGCCCTGTACGAGTAGATGATTAGTGTGCCTAATCATAATCTGTTCACAGATGGCTAGAGGGCAGCCTAGCAGGCACGGTGACTTTCAAGCTTGATAAAATCCTTGTGGTTCCTCTCTTTTGCGCCGTAACCTCCATCTTTCATGATCTTCTCAAAACAAACAAGCAAAAAAAAAAAGCAATTCTGGGCACTGACATTGCACCCAGGAAAACAAAGGCATGAGTATTTATTTTGCTTTTAACGCTGCTGTAAATGCGAGCCGGTTGCCAGTCGCCCAAAATGCAATCCTGTGACTGGAGGGGTTCAAATCTGGGTTGTAAGTAATCCTGGAAAGGTCCATTGTAACTCTGAACTGTTAGTCACTCATCAGAGGAGGAGGAAGAAGAGGCTCAATGTCAGTGCTGGAAGCAGACCCCCCTTCCTTCCAGCACTGATGATGTTACCTAGCTTGGTAATGAAATTTTTGCAAGAAAACAACCAAGTTCAGACAGACCATCAAGTCCTCCTCCTCTCAGCAAACCCCCAATCCCTCCTAGCACTGATGGTGTTACCTAGTTGGGTAATGAAATGTCTGCATTAAGCTCAGAGACCCTCACATTCAGTCTCTCCGCGGGGGCTCTTTTGCTCCCCACCACCAGCTTCATCCAGGGTAACCCTATAAGCGCATCCGTGTCCTCTCTTCCAGGATGACCTGCGGCAGAAAGTCCACCTCAACACCTTTGGCTTCTTCCAGGATGGATTCATGCGGGTCATCATCAACAACCTCTCCATCAAGTCAGTGGGGGAGAGTGACAAAAACATTCAGGTAAGTGCCTCTTGCCAAACGTTCGTCACACAATTGTGAAGGAGTTGACAAAAAGGAAATTCAAATTTGAACTCACTCGGCCCCTAAGAGTGGCCGTTTTTCAGAAGCCGCTTGGACAAGTAGACGTGCTTTCCTTGGTAAATTGGATTTTAAATTTGTCTATTGTTGTGTCCTTTGCAAGCAAACGATATAATTTTCTCACATTAATAATGAATTACTCTTCCAGTTTTAGTCCTGGGTCTTGATTTGCAACTCTAGGCAGCTTGCGACAATTCAAATAAACAAACCGCCAGGAATAAAGCCTACTAAAGTTAGCAATTTGGCATCTTTAGTGCCCTTTCTTTTTCTTACAGTCTAATGTCTTGAAAAATAAGGGACAAAAATAGAATAGTTACAAAAAGTACCCCCAGTGGGTAATCAGTTAGACCCTTTATAACATCAGGGGGGCAGCATCACAATTTTCTCTAAACCTGTTGGGGAAAAAAAGTCAGGTTTTCAAGGCTTTATGAAATAAAGAACAGAGTTGGGGGCTATACTGATTGGTGAGGGGGAGCTGGGCATCCCACGGGCATCCAATTATCATTAAGGTGCAAAACGTCTTGTTTTACAGCATGGTTGAACCCTTGTGAGGCATTTTTCCAAACCTGTAGCCTTGAATGTTAACACTTTGTTAAAAATCTCTTTTTAGGTGGGCTTCAGTATAGATCGAACACAGAATGATGGATTTTCCACTAACCTGGTAAGTCACAACTTGATACTTGACTGCTGTGAAACCCTTTGAACAACTGTCTCACTTAATAACAGAAATGTGGGGTCCAATTGTGGTCATAAGTCAAGGACTACCTGTATCATAATCGTACCGAGACCAGCTGACTTCAAAAGCCATTTTGATGCTGTTTAATTGAAGGGACCCTCATCCTATAATCATCTCTTGCTTTTTTTTGGGGACAGAACGAAGAAGTGGATTATTGCATCTTGAATCAAAAGCCGAGCCGTGAGGTCTTGGTCATCATTCTTCTCCTGGATTTCTCAGAGAAGCTGTAAGGAGTCTTGGGGAATTGGTCATGGCTGGGGAATTCTGGGACTTGCAATCCGCACACCTTAAAAGTTGCCAAGGTTGAGAAATACTTGATTTAGAAGCTTTGTTTTTTAATGTCTGCTGAGCTTCAAAAGCGATGAAACCAAGTCAGCCTAACTAAAGTCTTTTTTTTTTTTTTTTTTAAATATCAGACGATAGGGAAGATCCCAGTCGTTTTGGTGAGCTGCCTAAAAGGAAAGAATTTAAAAGATCGCTCGAGTTAATTTGAGAATTAAAGCATGCCAGAGTCGTTCGTTCCCCAGGACAAATTGAATAAATTCTGTTTACATCACAAGTGTAATTCAAAGAAACCTGATCAATAAGGCAACGTCTCATTTTGGAATAAATTGTGCATGTAGACGAAAACTACAGAGTGGGTCTCCTCAGGGTGCCGTCGGCCAAGCAGTGCCGGCTGGCGACCCCCAGGGGGAGGGACTTCTCTGTGGGTGCCCCCACCCTCTGGAACGAACTACCCCCCCGAGATTCGGATAATTCCGGATCTCCTTACCTTCCGTCGCGCCCTCAAGACATGGCTCTTCCAGCAAGCGGACCTGACCTAGGGTGGATTTTTTACTGGGTTTTTTAGGAATTTGGAAGACGCAACTCTAAATTTGGTTTAATTCGGTTTTAAGGGGGGGGATTGTATATATGTTTTGGTTTTAAGTATGTTGTGCGCCGCCCTGAGTCCCTGTCGGGAGAAGGGCGGCATATAAATTAAATTAAATTAAATAAATAAATAAACAAACTAAATTGGAGTAAATAGTCATGTGACATTCGGGACATCAGATGCTCTTTTTTGGGGGTTTTTTTTGGCCTCTTTTCGTTCAGCCTTTGATGGTAGCCAACTCAGGCTGTGTCCTTGTCACCTGCAGGGTCAAAGTCAAGTTTGAAAACAAAACCCCACAGTTACCTGAAATCATCTTCAGCGAATCCCAAGCAACCGGTCTTCCAGGAATCACTGATAAATCTGGTAAAGGTGTTTTGTTTTTTTTTTCCCTCCCAGCAAGATAAGACAGGGCACAACAGAGAGGAAGGGATGCGACACCACCTATCTCCTGTTTTGCAACACTGTTGGGCTGTCTAAAACATCCATTTTTTTCCCTTGCTGGAATTGTGTCTCACTTTGCTTTTCTTCACCTTTTAGAACCAAAACAGTCACTTAAGGACAATACGACGGAGGTTCAGGTAAGCAGCGACTGGATTGATGTAATTTATTTATTTATTTATTTATTTATTTATTTAATTGTATTTATATCCCGCCCTTCTCCTTTCGGACTCAGGGCGGCTGACAAATGATAAAAAGCTAACATATTACACCTAGTTTAAAATTTGATTAAAATGAAATATTTGAGAATGTCAAATTTAAAAGTAATTAAAACCCCTATAAAATCCCCTAGGCCAGTCCTGCAAGCTGGAATAACCAAGTATTAAGGGCGCGGCGGAAGGAAGGGAGATCAGGAATCACCCTGATCTCTGGGGGCAGTTCGTTCCAGAGGGTGGGAGCTCCCACAGAGAAGGCCCTCCCCCTTGGGGTCGCCAGCCGGCACTGTCTGGCCGACGGTACCCTGAGGAGACCCACTCTGTGGGAGCGTACAGGTCGGTGGGGGGTAATCTGTGGCAGGAGGCGGTCTCTTTCTCCATCATGTATGCACGATGCTCAACAGGCTGGCTGGGGGGACTCTGGGAGTTGAAGTCCACACATCTTCAGTAGGGTCTGGAGAATGGTTTGACCCCCCTCTTTTTTGTGGCAGCCCCTCAGATATTGGAAGTCTGCTATCATATCCTCCCTAGTTCTTCTCTTTGATAGGTTAGAGGTGCCTAATTCCCTCAATTGTTCATTGTATGATTTAGCCTCCAGCTCCTTTATCATCTTTGTTGCTCTTCTCTGCACTCTTTCCATCTGCATCTTTTTTGTATTGTGGTGACAAGAATTTATACCTGTTGCTTCCGATCTGATTTGGCATAGCCATAAAACATGGAATTTTTTTTTTTTTAATCTGCCAGGTGCTTGCTGAGCGAACGCACCCAATCCAAAGCGGGAACAATAGTTTTTCATTCCAGGTAGGTGGTTTTATTCCTCACGATTCCTTTTGTAACCTGAGCAGGCCTTGGCTTGGCTTGAAAGGGCCAGTGTGTGCCCTCCACGTGTCCAACAGGGCTGAGCGGCAACCATTTCCTCAAAGAAGAAAATGAATTTGGAATCTGTTTAAAACCTGGCCAGTGTCATCCTTTCTTCCTTCTGTGTGTTTTTCAGTTCAGCATCAATTCAAAGGAACAAGAAGGACTTTATAGTCTTTATTTTCACAAGTGCATACTGGGAAATGTGAGGACTGAACAGGTCCCCTTCAGCCTGGACGTAAGTTGGGATTTTCCCCCCTTTTTTTCCTTCCAAGGATCAGCAGCCAAACTACCCAGAGGCATTTCATTGGCCCCAGATGAAACTCCTTATCAGAAGTCAGTCAGTCTGTCTATCTATTGATGTATCCTGTTCTGCTTGCAGATCTCAATCATTGAGCAAAATCCAAACAGCTACCTCTCTGCTGGAGAAATCCCACTTCCCAAGCTGTACATTTCCATGGCGGTTTTCTTCTTTGTCGCTGGGGTTGTGTGGATCCACACCCTTCGGAAACTCAGGTAAGACGTGGGAACCGCTTCCCCAGGTGGGCCTGCCAAAGCTTCACTCGGAGCCCATCAGTAAATTTATTGACTTTCAGTTGTCAATTTTGTCTCACAGGGCCGACGTTTTCAAGATCCATTGGTTAATGGCTTCGCTTCCTTTCACCAAGTCCCTTTCTTTAGTCTTCCACGCCGTAAGTTACCTCTTGAATAACGTCCAGGAATTGGCATAAAACATCTACAGATTACTTGGCTGCCTTTCTTTACTTCGTTTTTAAACGAAATAAATCGTCGTTGCACAAAATGTGATTTTGGACCTGAGAATCTGAAACCCACGTTCTTTGTTGTAAAATGAAACCTTAAGTGGGAGGGGGTTCGTCACTAAATTTAAATAAATTTGTCAGACCTGGTAGTTGTAGTAAACATACTAATGCATTATAAAAATATAAGGAACCAGTCAAAGTATTTTTACTGGCTTAACTGCATACATTTGGATTTAGTGGACATTTGGATTTAACGGATACCCCCTTTTTTACCAAATTGTCCACCAAATCAAAGCTTTATTTGTATTAGATTTATATCTACATGTTAATGTGTTTCTTCTTCTTTTTTTAGAATCTTATTAGAATTGAAGGCTATTTTAGGAAAGCTTAATAGGAATAGGAAAGTTTAGTGGCTTAATACCAACCTTTGGACTAACATGTTACTCTTTTTTCCTCCCCAGATCGATTACCACTATATCTCCACACAGGGCTACCCCATTGAGGGCTGGGCTGTTGTCTATTATATCACACACCTGTAAGTCTCTAGTGTCTGGTTATAGATTTATACCAGTCTAGTAGGGGTTAGTGGCAGCTGTGAAATCCTAGATGCAGGACAAACCCTGTCTCCCCCGTTCAATAAAGGCTTGCAGTTTTAAAATAGTTTCCTCCTACATGAGATTCCAACGTGAAGATTGCCAAAATCTTATGAGGTTGTAATCAGTTGGAAAAGGCAGCCTTCTGGACATCTGTTGTGAAGTTGTTAGATTTGTATCTGTGTTTTCGTCCATTAGATTGGCATTTCTGCTCTCTCTCCTCCTGGTTCTTTCACAAGAAGCCTTGAAGGTAGGCTGGGCCAGGAGAGAAAGCGATTAATCCAGAGTCATCCAGGAAGTTTCTGTAACAGATGTTGGACTTCTCCCTAGGTTTTTAGCCCAACCAGGATTCTTTCATAAATGTTTAAACCAGGGGTTCCAAAGCTCAAGTTGAGCCACTGTTTCTCTCCCAAAATAATACCTAAGATTCCTTTAAAATATTTATTATTTTGCATATGAGCCGTGTAGGAGCCTTTAGGAGAGGATTGTCGCTAGAGAGTTATCGGTTGTCTTAAAACCTTTTAAACTGTGTTTGCTTGAGGACCGCTTCACACTACCAGGTGTGTCAATCTGTCGCTGTTGTGTGTGTTTTTTTAACCAGGTTAAAGGGCGCTCTGCTGTTCATCACCATTGCTCTCATTGGCACCGGCTGGGCTTTTATTAAGCACATCCTCTCCGATAAGGACAAGAAGATTTTCATGATCGTCATCCCGTTGCAGGTGAGAACGGGCCAGGAGGTTCTCCGCTGGGATCGTTTTAAGCAGCACCCCCAATTTGTGTCTGACTTTGGCTTCTTCTGCAACTCGCAGTCCACAAAAAAAGGTCACACAAAAAAGTGAACGTGGCTTCTGGCAGATTCAATTGGGGAGGCCAAATTCTCTTAATGACCGCATTTGTTTGCTTAATGACCAGAGCGATTTGCTAACAACCACTGCAAAAAAAAAAAAAAAGGTCACAAAATCAGGCATGGCTCATTTAATGACTGCATTGCTTAGCGACGGATGTTCCAGTCCCAATTACAGTTGTGAGTCGAGGACTACCTTTCATTTTCCAAATAAATAGAATAAATCCATAATGGTGTGTGTATGTTAAACAAAGCATCTATAACCAGGTATGGCGACGGGATAAATTGATTTCAAGTCCCATCTATCCAATAGTCCTAAGCTGTCAATATAACGAGGACCGGAAAACCGATTTTAGCTCTTTTTCCGTCGCACACGTCTAGCAGTGTAAGTCGGAGAAAGGGAAAGAGTCCAGAACCGGTTGCACCGAATATAGTAGTAACTCAGATGTCTTCTTCCGTGCTGTCTCATGCCCGACACCTTCCTCTATAAAAAGGACCACCTAGAAGAGACGACGCCTCGGTAGGAGTTTCCCGTAGTATGGTACGTTTGCAGGAACTGAGGCCGTTGGTTGGTTGGTTGGTTGGTTGGGGAAGGGCAAAAACTTCCTGAACAAGATATATTTATTTATATCCCGCCTTGATTACTTTTTATAAACAACACTCAAGACGGTGAACGTCCCTTAATAACCCCCTTCCTCCTGTTTTCCCTACAACAACTCTGTAAGTTGGACTGAGAGAGGGACCGGCCCAAAATCACCCAGTCAGCTTTCACGCCTAAAGTAGGACTAGAACTCACCGTCTCCTGGTGACTGGCCCAGAGCCACCCAGCCGGCTTTCATGCCCAAGGCGGGACTAGAACTCACCATCTCCCGGTTCCTAGCCTGCTGCCTTAACCACTCAACCAGATTTATTAAGATTATTAAATCTTGTTAAGATTTCCCGTGGGTTCGAGTGGAAGGCAAGACAGAGTTTTAACTCCCTTCAGGGACCGCCATACGGCGCTCTCCAGGGGAAGGAGCTGTGGTCATTAAACAAAGCAGTCTTGTGGGTGTCTCAACGATTGCAATGACCACCGAAATCCCAGGGTCAGTTGTGACTTCCTGTCATGATGAGGAACCTTTGGGGTAGGTCTTCCCTGCCAAGGCAACTAAACTGGTTCCATCCATCTGCTCTGAAAATATCTCACGTTCTCATGAGCGCTACGCCTAGAAAAGGCCAGTCCTCCCTTCGCTATATCCCAGGAGAGGAAAGGTGCAGATTAAACCCCAAAGAACTGTAGGTCTTCTAAGCAGATCTGCCACATTTTTCTAGGCAAGAGTTGGCTTGAAGATCCTGCAGGGCGATCTGTCGTTAATCCCCTGATCCTTCTGTCTCCTAGGTTGATCCGACACTTACAAGAAGCTTCTGCAACTGATGGCAAAGGTTAGTGGTTGATTTCCAATTTGGGGGTGTTCAGGTATTCTTGAGGTCCCGTCGGGTTTCTGCAGCCAGAGGTCCCAACCAACTTCCTTCCTGCCAGTATCGATTGCTAAAAAAAAATATTGGCCCACTGCTTTTCTGGGAGTTACTACTCTCCACCTACTTTCTTGGCTCTGGAGAGCCAAGGCCCCTCGCAAGAACCCAAATATTTAAATTACTTTATTAATTTAGGCTCCCAAGACACCCCCAAGAGCCAGCAGGATCACACACAAATAAAATAGATAACAGAGGAAGGTTGGTGATGGCAGTATCAGATATTTCTAACATCCCGCACCGAGCGAAGGGTGAGGCCCACACCTTCCTAACTGCAGTCAACAGAACGAGAGAAGGAAGAATTGGACGAGGAGTTGGATTACAAGCCGGGCAATCAAAGAGGCTAAAATATCAGTAGTTTAATCCAATTTTAGCTGGGCTGAGTGCTTTCACAGACAGACAGAACACAGACCCTGGTCTCCAGGCCTGACGAGGAGAAGCGTACAGATAGTCCTTGACTTACAACTGTTCATTTAGTGACTGAAGTTATAAAGGCGCTGAATAAAGTGACTTAGGACCGTTTTTCAGAGAGCCTCCCCATGGGGATGTGATCGAGATAAGTGCGAACGATTGCAGGGTCCCAGGGTCAGGTGATCCCCTTTTGTGACAATTGTGTCAATTCCCCTTCCTCCTCCTCTTTAAACACCCCTTCCTGGCCTTTGTGCTTTCTCATAAATTGGGGGCGCTCGGGCAAAGGGGAGCCAGCCAGCCCTGGGCAGGCATCATCTCGCTGTCTCCCTGTTTAATTTCCCCCTGGAATCGCGAGCCGTTAATGTTCCCGAAATAAATCACGGGTGAAAACTGAATCTCTAGTTTTTGTGCGTCATAAACGGGCAGCGTGATTCCCCCCCCTCCCCACAGCTTCAGTTTGCAGAGCAGGGAGAGGAAAATTCCCTTTCTTTGGGTCAGTGAAATATTAATTGATCGGCTGTCGAGAAGGAGAAGGAGGAGGAGAAACCCAGCCCGATAATTGTAAAAAAACAGCTTTTCCTCGGGTCTGAAAGCCTCGGGACTTCTCCCTCCCTCCCTCCCTACAGAATTTTGTAACGGGATAAAAATAATGCCCATCTTTGGGAAGAAATTGAGAAAAATGGCAAATGGGCCGGAAAGCAAACAGAGACAAAAGAGAAAGAGGAGATGAAAAAGAAGCCGCTTCTGATCTTCTTAGTCACGGTTATGAATGGATTTATATTTTACCCCCGCTCTCCAAAGTGACATCCTAATTGTCTTCTTTCCATAGTCTGCCCTGGCTAATCATCAGGCCCATAAATCAGAAGGTTTTCCCCCCCCCCCTTCCTTCGGCAAAAAGTCCATAAGCGGTTTCCAGTTACAAATAAATGAGGTTATTATTCTTCCCCCTAAGCAGACAAGTCAATTTTGCCATCTCTTCTAATTCGGTCGTCTTCGCCAACCTTTCCTCCACTGTGGATATTTTAGAGTTTTCCCATTTTTGCGCAAGTCAGGCTTTCTATTCTTCTTTTTAAAACAAGGAAGTGATCAGAAAAATAATTCCCTGGGACTCTGCTTATCTAGTCTGCCACTCACCCTGCTGGGTCTTTCAGCCTTGTCTGGAGGAATACAGGAGCCAGCTGCCACGTTTTGGGCAATCATTTGAGGTTGGGCTCCCTCCCCCTCGCTGATTTTCAGTAAGGAAACAGCAGTCCTCATTTAGTGACCACAATTCAGTTGTTAAAGTGGTCGCTGAGGGAAAATCATGACCGCACTTTCATCGTGACTTCGGCTTTCCTTGGCTGCACAGGTCATAAATGTGCATATTGGCTACCCAAAAACACCTTTTCATCCCTGCCACAACGGCGAAGACTTGCGGCGCAAGGCAGTTGCTAAGTGGGGACTACCTTTAGTGCAGATGGGGCACAAGTCATTGAACAACTTCCTGGCTTGTGGCCGTAAGTCAAGGGCTCACCTGTGTGGGTTTACGACCGATCGACGTACGGTCTTCCAACTGGGAAAAGTTAGCATAACCCTTTCTGAGGGTTTGAGCAAAGGAAGCCCCGACCTCAAGAAAAATCTTCCCTTGCCTGGAGGATAAAGCATGGCTGCTTCTTGCCCTTGATGGGTAAGGGATAGTGGCTGCCTCCCGTCACCCTGCCAAGTCCTGGAGACTCTGCCAGCTTCGCCCTTGAAACTACCCAGGTGTGGATTTCTGGGGAGGAAGACAATCGGTAACCGTGAGCCCGAGGTCTGTTCTTCCAGCTCTTTGAGACCTGGGAGAGAAACCAAGATTATTTATAGCTGCACATCAAAGCCTTGAATTTCGAACCGAGGCAGCTGAGTCCCTCAGCACGGGGTGCAGATGTTGCCGCCTCAGGTACCTCAGCTTGCTCCAGTGCCCGTCTTATAACCATAGAGGTAGTCCTTTTCTGTCTCTTAATTTCCTGTAATTGTGAATTCTTTTCAGCAGCTGCCATTAACTTAGCAAAATTGAAGCTCTTCAGACACTACTATGTCATGGTAAGGAGTTATGGGGGGCGTGGGGTGGTGGTGGTGGTGGGGTTCCCCTTTTTTTCACAAATGAAGGAATAACCCAGATTCCTCTTTAAATGGAAACTATCAATTCCTCCCCCAGGGGATGATTTAAACCAGGGGTGCCCAACCTTGGCAACTTTAAGACCTGTGGACTTCAACTCCCAGAAGTCCCCAGCCAGCATTCCAGCATTCCCCAGCTCCATGGTTGGCTGAGGAATTCTGGGAGTTGGAGTCCACAGGTCTTAAAGTTGCCAAGGTTGGGCACCCCTGGTTTAAACAGGGCCTCCTCGTTAAAAACTCAAGAGCTCCTAGTTTTCCAGAATGATCTGGTAACAGGAGAGACAACTTTCCATCTTGCCCGCCTTGGAGAATTCTCACCACGTCTCCGATAATGGAAAGAGGCCTGTTTTATTTTCCAAATATTTCTGGCCATCTTTCAAGTGCCAGGGCCCCATCTCAAGCCCACCTGGCTGGCATATGAGAAAGAGGTGGGCCCAGAAGTTTTGGGACGGCATCATTCTAGGTTGACCTGGATTCTCTGCTGGGAACCCGACTCTGTTCCGTCCTGTATCGCTGTCCTCAGGACATAATATCTCCTGTCCTGGAACTAACTTCTTCCTCCACTCCAGATCGTGTGCTATATTTACTTCACCCGAATCATCGCCATCCTCATCAAGATTGCGGTTCCGTTCCAGTGGAAGTGGCTTTACAAGGTAGGTGCCCCTTCCTCCATACCCCTGTTCCTCCAAGGAGACACCATTTATTTATTTAGCCCACAGCCTAGAGCAGCAGCAGCCCCCAACCTTTTGGGCACCAGGGACCGGTTCTGGGGAGAGGGCTTTTTCCATGGACCAGATAGGGGCCTGGTTTTGCTTGCTGCCTGCATCCCACCGATGGGGCTGGACTAGATTGCGCGGCCTGGTTTTTAGCAAGCTGCAGCCTGGTGACTTGGGACCGATTTTTCACACGACCGTCGCAACATCCTCGTGGCCACGTGATCAAAATTTAGATGCTTGGCAACTGGCTCGTATTTATGACGGTCGCAGCATCCCCTGGGTCACGTGATCCCCTTTTGCGACCTTCTGACAATCGCAGTCAATGGGGAAGCCAAATTCACTTAACCACCCTGTGCAGTGACTCACTGAAGAACTAAGCAAGGTCGTAAAATGGGGCAAAACTCAAGATAACTGTCTCGTTTAGCCACTGAAATCTGGGGCTCCTGTACGGTCTTAAGTCAATACACTCCCTTATGTGATCCAGTGTCTGTCAAGGGGCACCACAGTGACATTCAGGGGGGCTCTGCCCATCTTCAGCAGACAGTCTTGGCAGATGCCATGCAAGCTGCAGACCCTATTCGGGGTTTTCCAGCGCTGATGGGTGGCATCGAAACCCACTAATTTTTGTATCTGTTCAGATACATTTTTTTTTCTGGAATCTGCACAGTTAGCTGAACAGACTGAATTTCCACGCCGGGAGCCGCTAAAATGAACAAAAAGCATTAAAACCAAGCATGGATTGCATTCTGCAAACTGGCATCTTCTACAAGCCGCAGCTTCTTTGAGCTCCGGTGGTTTGTCGCAGCCTTCAAGGACGCTGCATCGTTTCCGGCAGAGTCTCTGAAATTGTAGACGTGAAGAATTAAGGCACGTTTCATTGAATGCTCGCTGGCTCCCAACGGACACGATCCGTCTTGATCGAGAACCGGGGGGAGGGGGGAAGGGGGGAGGAAGGTCAAAGAAAAAGGATGCCTCCCTCGATCGCTCTTAGGAAGCTGCTGCTTCAGCCTGTGAAACTTTTTGGGAAAAAACATCAATCGCTTTCCGAGGCTCAACGACAGACTTACTTCTGCATCTCTTGATGGATGCCAGTTTAGGACCTGCGATGTGTTTTTTTCTCTCAATTTTTTAATTTTGTTCAAAATATTAAAACAGGAAATCTGAAAGAAAAGAAGAGAGAAAACAAAACTAGACAAAAACATTTAAAAAGTGCAAATAAACCTATCAGTTGAACACCGATGGATCTATTGTCCCAAAGGTGCTTTTTCAAGAGGCAACTATACGTGTCTGGTTTTTTGTTGAAGATGTTTTGCTTCCCACCCAAGAAGCCTCTTCAGTTCTGAACTGAAGAGTGATGAACTGAAGAAGCTTCTTGGATGAGTGGTGAAACAACTTCAAAGAAAAATCGAAGTCCAGTGGCCTCTTGAAAAAGCACCTTTGGGACAGCCGTGATCTGGATGATGGAGAATCTCCATGGACATTTAGCTACGATAAATCTATTGCAACGATAATAAATCCCCCCCCCCCACACTTGCAAAACAGGTTGAAAATTTATAAGCTTCTCCAGGTAATCCTCCAACTTACAACAGTTCATTTAGTGACCGAAGTTAAACCGGCCGTGAAAAAAAGTGACGGCCATTTTTCACACAGCTTACCTTGCTGCAACGTGTCAGAATGTCACAAAAGGGGATCACGCAACCTTTGGGACACAGCCACGGTCCTAAGTATGAATCAGTTGCCAGTTTTGATCACGTGATTGTGGGGGATTCTGCAAAGGTGGGGAAAACGATCGTAAGGCTTTTTTTTTTCTTTTTCCCCAGGGCCGTTTTAACTTTTTGAACGGTCCCTAAATGAGCTGTCGTGAGTTGAGGACTGCCTGTATTCACAGCAAAATTTCCCCCAGCGCAATCTTCTCTCTTTGTGTTGTTGCAGCTGTTGGATGAAATGGCGACTTTGGTGTTCTTTGTCCTCACTGGCTATAAGTTCAGGCCGGCCTCCGACAACCCTTATCTGCAGCTCTCTCAGGAAGACGACAGTTTCGACATGGAATCTGTGTGAGTTAAGAGCGCTTTTGGGCTGCCTTCCTGTCCTTGGGCGCTTGGGGCAAGGTGCATGGGGAGGGGTCTTCACTGGGCAGTTGGGGTCAATCCATATCATGCCAGGAGCCCGGTAGTAACCTGATAGGCTAGGTCAGGGGTAGGCAACCTTGGCTCTTTTATGACTCGTGGACTTCAACTCCCAGAATTCCTGAGCCAGCTATGCTGGCTCAGGAATTCTGGGAGTTGAAGTCCACGAGTCATAAAAGAGCCAAGGTTGCCTACCCCTGGCCTAGGTCATCAGCAGAATTACAGAATTGGAAGGGACATTGGGGGTCTTCTAGTCCCTGAATAAAGTCAGTTTTTTTTTTTCTCCTTCCCAGGGTGACCACCTCGGGCGTCATGGAGGGTATGAAGAAAGTCAAGAAGACCGCCAACGGCTCAGCGGAGTCCCACGGCGAGAGAGAGAGCGCTGCGTGACGCTCTCCGCCTTTTCCTCCTCTCCTCCTCAACACACTCCTCCCGTCTTCCTCCCCCTCCCGTAGGACAAGGCGGCACTTTCCAGCGAACTGTAATTTATTGATCCTTCGCTTCCCTCCCTCCAAGGCACAGAAGCAAAGGGACGACCTTCCCAGTGTAAAAAGAGAAAGAAAAACAAAACACAAAACACCACACACACACACACACACACACACACCCGCAGACGTTGGGCTTGGGTGGTGGTGGGTGGAGAGAAGGATAAAAATACAGCCAAGAAAAGAGAATCCAAAACCCGGTTTTGTTCCTCTGTCTTAAGGACTGGGTTTTTCTTCTGGTGCCTAAGTGGAAGGGTTGAAGGACAGATAATGGTGGTGGCTTTCTTTATTTTTTTAAGAAAAGTCTTTTTACTTCCCTCTTTCCCTCCCTCCTTCTCTCCTCCCTCTCTCCTTCTCCCTCTCCTTCCCTCTCTTTCCTTCTTATCCCTCCCTCTATCTCTCCCTCCCTCTCTCTTCCTCTCCTCCCTCCCTTTCATTGTCGTTCTTCGGAACATGAGCTTCGTTGGGCTTCTGGATAGGGAAGCGGCGGCTTCGAAACACGATCAGAGAGGTGTGCAATCCGCGTTGCTTCCCAAAATGTAAAAAACGGGGTGAACGTCTCGGGAGGCGAATGGGAAGCTTTTGTGTGTGTCCTTTGGTGGCTGGCTTGGATGCTCCCTGCTGCGTTTAACGATTCCCCCCTCGGGGGTTTTTTTTTTTTTTGCTTCTTTCAGCTTTCATTGGAACGGAGGGCGAGGGAGGCCTTCCCGTTCTCGTACCGCAGAATCGGAAGCTGGTTTTATTTTGAAAAAAAATGACTGCTTCCGTCGGTTTCCATAGCCTGGGTGAACACCTTCTTCACTCAGTTGTCCGGAATGTATGCAACAGCGTGAAAGTTTAAATAGTAAATTATTACTAATTTTTTTCCCTTCCATTTCTCTTTGTTGTAAAGTGGGGGAAGGGTTTGTAATCCGTGGGAAGAAAGTGGCATTATAAAACTCTTAAAATGAGTCCTGCATAATTTACCGAATCTCGGAAATTCCTCCCTTGACGCTCTGTAAAACTGTTGCATATTTTGGACTCTCAATTCCCAGCACGTATTCCTGGAAAAGAAGGGGAGGGGGAAAAGGCCACTGGCTTTAGTTGACAAAATAAGACTCTACTCTTTCTGTAGCACAGCCAGTCAAAGACAACAACTGATGCAATTGCAACCTGCAACACGTGTAGATGGGTCAACGGATGCGCGGGTGACCGACATCTTAGAAAAAGGGGGTTTTTTTTTAATCCCCTATTCTTAATTCTTCCTGTTCTCCCCGACAACGCTGTATAATTGAATAAAGGCTATGTTCACCCATCCTGCTGAGCCACAAATCATGGTTTAAAAGCCATCATGGTTAAGCTCAAACCGATCAACTGCCTTCTCTCTTAGTTTTGCTGTGTGAACCGGGCTGTCACTGTGAGCCATAATGTGGCTCTCTTTTAGCTTTTTGACTTGACTTTTTGACTTGACGTGCGTAGGGTGAATGTAGCCATGGTGGGCTCGATGGCTTGGGATGGGTTCGTTGTTTAGACTGCCAACATGTAGGCATTGGGAAGACCTCTGGTCGTGTCTTTTGTGAAATTAAGCAGAGCTACTCAAGATTGCAAAATCTGAAGGCGTGTTGTGTTATCTTTTTGTGGTAAAGGGCGCTTTAGTTCACACACACACCTCCCCGGTCGAGATTTTGGATAGCTGGTTCTCCTAACCTAGAGCCTAGCTAGTGCAGTGGGGCTGCAACCGTTTGGAGGTCACATCAGATTGGGGGAAGTTGCCGTAAGCTTAGAGAGCATCTTGGCTAGAGGAGATGAATGTTGGCTGGAAAGCAGAGTGGTTTTACAGCTCTTAGCAAGAAGGCAGAACTGAGTTTGTAATCGATGGATCTTTTCTGATTCCAGCACCTGAGTGAATCTACTTGCTGACTGTATCTATCCCAGAGATCTAGGATGCCTTGGGCAAGGATATTGTTTAAGCTTTATTGCTAACCCTTCTTGTTAAGCTTTTGTTTCACGTTAACCTTTCTTGCTTAACGTATTAAGCTCTATAGTTAATCCTCCTGTGGGTTAAATTCTATTGCTCACTCTTCTCATTAAACTCTGTGGCTAACTCTTCTTAAACTCTATAGCTAATCCTTGTTAAGCTCTATAGCTAGCTTTTCTAGTTAAATTCTATGGGTAACTTAACTTGTTAAGCTCTATAGCTAATTTTTCTCCGTGTTAAGCTCTACGACTAACCCTTCTTGTTAAGCTCTAAGGCTAATTTTTCTTGTTAAGTTCTATAGCTGACCCTCGTTAAGCTCTGTGGCTCTAAGCTCTATAGCCAAGCCTTCTCTTCGTTAAGCTCTACAGCTAACTCTTCTTATTAATCTCCTTCCCCTGGCTCTTGTTTCTCTCTTGGGCTGTGGCTGAAACTGGCATCGTAGTCTGAACCGATCAAATGCTCAAACAATCCCAACAGTTGTGTGAGTGCAGGAATATGTTTCAGGTTGCTGTCTTTTCTGTAAATCTGCAAGATACACTGCCTGGTTCAGTGGCTCACACAGTCCATCCCGAGAGACGTCTAGAATGTGTATAACTTGTTAGTGAGGATAGGACATAATTATACCGTAAACGGTCAGCTTGTAAAGGCTAAAGGAAGCCACGCCTTGGTCCGGTTTTGAACCGGACCTTGGTGCGGAGTAGAGGTGCCACACTGAAAAGGAAGGTGACCGGTTCGGGGTCTAAACCGAAGTAAAACGCGACCCCACGTCCTGCTTCACCCAAAGTAATCACTTTTCCAAAAAAACACCCCCCCCGTTCCCCCTTACAGAAACGTCCGGTCCGTCAAGGGGTTTACCAACTCTCATAACTCGACGACGAATCGGAAACTTATTACGTCCACCCGTCCTTCCAGCGGACCTCTGGGGACCCCCTAATGGCAGCTATTCTCCAGCTGTTGCACATTATACCCCTCCCCTCCCTTGAAAAAGTTGCCCCTGTACCTGTCTTTTCCCTCTCGGCCCTTCTGTCCCCCAATATCACCAACCTTCCCAGGGAAAGCCTGTCTGCAAAAGAGGTTTGGTGCATTGCAGCATTTTCACGATGCAACCTGGTTAGGAACGGAGAACGGTCTGTCTCTCCCCCCTCTCTTGCTTTCCCCGAAGCAAGCAGGACAAAACTGGAGGTGGAAGCCCGTGGCACCTTCTCCGTTGAGGATCCCCTTGAGCGTGCAATCCCTTAAAGTAAGCCAGCAACTTTCCTGTCCCTGCCAAGACCAGCCCACTGGTGCCCGAGGGGGCGGCTGTTGCTTTTTTTTTCCTCCCTCCCCTGTCTGGGCATTCTTTCATTTTGGAAACTGGCAAAAATACCCTTCTGGGCTCAGGATGGGGGGTCTCGGTGGGATGCGAGGGTGTCAGGAGATGGGAAAGGCTGATCCTGGGTCTGGGAGAAGTCAAGTTTTCCTCTCTGACTTTCCAACTCCTTCAGTTGTCTTCACAGGTCCAGAATTCCAGAAAAAAGAGACTTTGTGAGCATCCGTTTCTCCTAACCCGTCCCTTGCTGGGACAAGGCGGGTTCCAGGGCTTTTCAAACCAAAGTTTTGATTTATTTAGAGACTGCTTGAGATAGGAACTGATAGAGCAATGTTTATCAACTTTGGCGGTTTTACAACGGATGGACTTCGGCTCCCAGGATTCCCCAGCTAGCATGCTCAAAGATGGGTGGGATTCTGGGAGTTGAAGTCCGCTTGGAGAGATGGAGATTTTTTTCCTCCCCGTTTTTCAAGTTTCCTTCCCACGGCGGGTTTCATATACAGCACCTCTTGCGTTATTTTTATTTTATTCTCCCAGTGAGTTTTCCATGCATTTTTCTAGTCCATTCCTCAAGATTTGCGTATCGCACTTTAAAAGTTAACCCAAGAAAACTTTTAAACAACAGAAGGACCAGGTCAGTCCTAGGAGAAAAAAAACCTTCCTGGTTCAACTGGGAATAAAGGCTTATTGATTCTTTTCCTCTCTTCCCATTTCACTTCAAGGAAGGAAGCGTAAAACCCGACACTCGACCTCAAAACCTCCCAATTTCTTTTAGGAAAACAAAAGAAAATACATTTTGGGCTTTTTTAACGGGGAAATTTCATTTAGGATCTCGAGGGAGGGGGGGTTGGTCCTTTTTTAATTTCTTTTTTTTTTTTTAAAAAAAAGATAAAATAACAGTATTTCTGTGATAGGGGCTAATAACAATTGAGGGCTTTAATTTCCTCTCTATGTAATGTGGTTTCCCTGCTGTGGAACAGGTGTATAAATTAAAGAATTCATAACGAAGCATGTTTGGCCTCTGATTCCCTCCTTTGCTTGGAGGTGGGGAAGCGTGTGACTTTTATTTCTCTTCCTAGGCAGAAATAACTATTTCTGGTATTGGGTTATTTGAAAGAGAGAAGCAACCTGGAATTAAGGAGAAACTTCCTGACAGTGAGGACAATCAACCAGTGGAACAGAAGTTGCCCCCAGAAATCGTGGGTGTTCCATCGCTGGAGGTTTTTAAGAAGAGACTGGACAGTCACTTGTCTGAGATGGTATAGATTCTCCTGCTTGAGCAGGGGGCTGGACTAGAAGACCTCCAAGGTCCCTTCCAGTTTCTATTCTAGAAGTGGGATTCAGTCTGCCCCCCAAAAAAAAAAAGGGCTCAACATATTCTCCAAAGCACCTGAAGGCAGGACAAGAAGCAACGGATGGAAACTTACCAAGGAGAGAACCAAAGATCTTGATTTCTCTTTAAAGGATTGTCTTGTTAATTGGTCACCTTGCTGGACGGAGGTCTTCAACACCCACGAGGTAGCGACCTCCAAAATTTCTTCTCTAACCTGTCGGTAAACTTTATCGTAACCTAGAGGACAAACTCGTCCCCCAACCTGACCTTCTGGAGATTCCTGGGCACGATGAGAGTGAGACGGGGGAGTAAATTAATACGGGGTTCTGCTAATGAAAAGGAGCTTCCACAGATAGCCTTCAACTTAAAATCATAACAAAGCCTGGAATTTCCCTTCTAAGTCAAGACAGTCGTAAGTCGAGGCACCCTACATGAGCAAGAAGAGATTCTTAAAAAGCTTAAGTGAGCCGTGCATTTTCGGATGGTTGTCGGGCTGACCTTCTGAAGCAAAAAAATCTGCCCCCTTTGCCTGTTCATGGAGCCCAGAAGACCCATCAGAAGATTTTTTATGGCTGGCGGGAGTTATTTAAGATCAAAGCGGCTTAAAAAGCCTTTGCAGGCTCTCTTTCCTGCAATTTTTATTTTGTGGATTTGATTTCCCTTTATAAGTAACTCAAGGCGGAGAACCAGCCTAATACTTGAATCACATCTGATGGGAAAGAACCCACTGGGCAAAATTTTGACTGGCTATTCATTACCCAAAAAAATTAAAAAAAAAAAAATTGGGATGAAGCCATCCCTGCTGCAGCAGTCCCAGAACAGTGGCCCCAAAGGCCTTCCGCCTTAAAAGTGGCTCCACCTGGGGAATGGCTGCCCCGAAGGTGCTTTTTCCAAAAGGCAACTGGACTTCCTTTGTTTCTCCTTGGAGACCTTTGGCTTCTCATCCAAGAAGCTTTTTCGGTCCTGAGAAGCGAAACGTCTGCAGGGAAAAATAAAGAAAGTCCAGTTGCCTCTTGGAAAAAGCACCTCCGGGGCAATCCTGACCTGGATGACTGAGAATCTCCGTGTTCACTGGGGGATGCTACAACCAGGTTTCCTATTGGGCCCAAAAGTCTGGGGACGCAGCCTGGGGCTAAGCAGATTTGGGAGGAAGCTGATCCCAAGCGCCAGCCTGGCCTCGCCCACCCACCCACGCGCCCCTTTCAAAGAGCTGGCGAGGGCGGGTCTCGTCCTTCCTTCCCTCCCTCCCTCCTTCCTTCCTTCCTTTCTTTCTTTCCCTCCCTTCTTCCCGGCGCCCGCCCCCAGTCCAGGCTCCGCTTCCCGGGAACCCGCCGCATCGGGTTCTGCAACTGGCGCCCGCGGGTGGTAAGTAGCCAAAGCGCGCTTGGTAAGCTTCGGGGACCCCTTTGTTAGAGGCGGGGGGGGGTTCTTGTCCTTGGGGAGTCTGCGCGGCCGGGCTCTTTAGTGCCCCCCCCGTCTCCAGCTCCACGTGGCCTCCTTTGCCCCCCCTTTGCAAAATTAGGCTGTCTGCCTCTGCTCCCCCCTCCCTTAGTCATCCGAGCGGCGCGCCTTCGCCTCGCCTTGCCAAGCAGGATGACGCGCAAAAGCGCATCAACGGGAAATGGGGAAGGTGGCTTGGGGGGGAAGGGCCGATCCGTTTCTCGACAGCTCTTAGTATTATTATTAGGATAAGGATAAAAATTGCGGGAGGGCAGAGAGGTTTTTGGGTGGGTGGGTGGGTGGTTTCAAGCCCTCCTGATTTCATGAATCTATTTGCCTCCGAAGTTTAGACAGTAATACAAAAACAATTTGGAAAGGTTTTCTTCTATTATTTTTAAAAAAAATATTTTCTCCGATTTGCCCATTAACCAGCTAAGGCCTCCTTAGCTTTTTCAGAATGAACCAAAGCTGACAAAGGTGAATACAGGTAGTCCTTGACTTACAACAGTTCATTTAGTGACCATTCGAAGTTAAACGGCATTGAAAAATGTGACTTATGCCCAGTTTTCACAGTTATAACCTTTGCAGCATCCCCGTGATCATGTGATTAAAATTCAGATTAAAATTCTGTAAAATATGTAGAAGAAATGGGCAGGCCCTTGCCATCTTTGCCCCCCAGGGTAAAAATCAAAACACTGGCCTGATTTATAGACTCTTGCCCCACTGGGACTGGCAGAGGAGGCATGCTGTTGGCCAAGGAATTCCGGCTCCTGGGGTACAGAATAACAGAGTTGGGAGGGACCTTGGAGATCTTCTAGTCCAACCCCCTGCTCAGGCAGGAGACCCTATATCCTTTCAGATAAGTGGCTGTCCAGTCTCTTCTTAAAAACTTGCAGTGTCGGAGCATCCAAAATTTCTGGAAGCAAATCATTCTACTGGTTAATTGGTCTCACTGTGAAGAAATTCCTCCTTAGTTCTAGGTTGCTTCTCTCCTTCATTAGTTTCCATCCGTTGCTTCTTGTCCTGCCTTCGGGTGCTTTGGAGAATAGGCTGACCGCCCCCCCTTCTTTGTGGCAGCCCCTCAGATAGAAGGGCAAAGTTCTAAATTCTATTCCTAGAGATTCAGACGTAATGGCAGTAGCAATGGGTGATTCTATTAACGATGATAGTGTAAAACTCCTGTTTTGTGTTGTCAGACTGCAGCATCTCTCTGATCTTGACTAGTCTTGACCAAGCCAAATTGAGCTGTCTACTTCTTGGACAAAAGACCAAGTGGAAATTGGTACGATTTTTTTTTTCTTGTTAGCCTCTTAAGAGGATTAGAGGTGAGAGGTAAAATTGTTGAGATGGAAAGAAAAAGAAGAAGGAAGGAAGGAAGGAAGGAAGGAAGGAAGGAAGGAAGGAAGGAAGGAAGGAAGGAAGGAAGGAAGGAAGGAAGGAAGGAAGGAAGGAAGGAAGGAATAACAGAGTTGGAAGGGACCTTGGAGGTCTTCTAGTCCAACCCCCTACTCAAGCAGGAGATCTTATTCCATTTTAGACAGGATGGATGGATAGATGGAAGGAAAGAAGGCAGGAAAGAAGGAAAGAAAGGAAGGTGAGAGAGAAGGGAGGGTACAGAGAAGGAAGGGAGAGAGGAAGGAAGGAAGGAAGGAAGGAAGGAAGGAAGGAAGGAAGGAAGGAAGGAAGGAAGGAAGGAAGGAAGGAAGGAAGGATCTCTCCAGCCACCTGCAGCTTCTCTGGCTTCCTCTTCCCTCCTTCCATTCAGTCCCCAAGAAAAACAGGAGAGACAATCTAAGGAAGAACAGACTCTGCTATTTCCCTGTCCATCTTGCTCCTAAATAAGTACAGAAACTTCGCACTTCCTCCAGATAAATCTTACTGGCACTCTCTTCCTTGAAAGACATTTAAAAATCCAACTCTTTGGAACAATCTGGTGCCTTTGAAGAGGAGCCTTTTGTTTCTCTTGGCATCCCTTCCTTGCATGATATCTTGACCAAAATTTGGTCTCCTATCTTTTCTGGAGTCTTTACGGCTCAACCCTGCTAATTTTGGAGCGGAACCGACATGCCACGGAAGAGCAAGGATAAGTTAATCCCTTTGGGCAGGACTTGGCTTTCATGTCTTCTTGTTCAGAAGACAGAATTTCTTTATTGCATCCGTCATTCCTGGCCTGACAAAATTTATCAGAATAGGCAGAGGGCTTTTTAGTAGTCTAATCAGCTTTTCGACAAGGGCTGCGTGGCCGAGCCAAAACCCTTTGATGGTTTTAATAAGACCAAATCAACGAGGCTGATGCGGGAGCTGTCCAAGGTCCTGATTTCAATGGGCCTTCACACCATGATTTAGTACCGGCAGTCCTCGGCTTACAACCATTCATTTAGTGACCGTTCAAAATTGCAAGGATGGCTTATCACTTACGACTGTTTTTTCACACTTACGATTTTTGCAACCGGACCGTCGCAAGAGAGAGGACCCTTCGTAAGTCACCTTTTTTTCTGTGCCATCGAACAGTCACTATGAATGGTTGTAAGTCAAGGGCTACAAGTTGAGTATCCAATTTTGCTTTCCCTTTTTCCGAGTCACATTTTTTTTAGCTGCTACAAAAGTTAGTTGGGTCATGAAATGTCTGCAAGAAAAGAACCCAGCTCAGAGCTACTGTATATAAATAGGGAGCAAGTCACACTCAGTAGCCCTGAGGATGTTACCTAGTTGGGTCATGAAACGTCTGCAAGGAAACAGCCAAGCTCAGAGAGCACCAAGGACCCCACAATAATCCTCCTCCTCCTCCTCTCCGTAAACCCCATTCGCTTCTAGCACTGATGATGTTACTTAGTTGGGTCATGAAACGTCTGCAAGGAAACAATCCAGCTTAGAGCTACTTTACAACATAAATAGGGAGCAAAGCCCCCATTCCCTCATCCTGGAGATGTCACCTAGTTGGGTAATGTCACACCTGCAAGCTCAGGGAACACCCAGGTTCTGAGCTGCAGAGATCCCTCCCTAAATTACGGCTTTCTTTTGCAAAAGGGTTGCTCTCGAGGGCAAGCCTCTTGATGCGAGCACGTTGTGTTCTTTCCCCTTCCCTGCCTCCCCCACCCCCCTTTCAAGGCTTGATCGATCGAGGGGCATCAAATACAGCCAAGCCGGAGAAGACAAAAGACAGGCAGGCAGCCCACCCGTCCGCCCTCTTGGGCTTCGTCCCTTATTGGTGCAAGATCCGAGCTGCGTTGTCGTCGACTACAGCAACCCAAAGCAACCCAACGCAGCAGCAGCAGCAGCCACTGCCGAGCAGAGCCGGGAGGGCAGGAAAGGGAGAGGAGGGCGTTTGTAACCAGGGACGACCGCAGCAACACTTGGCACGGCTCTGGGGAGGAGAGAGAAAAGGAAAGCTGAGCGGAGAGACGGCTCCCTTTGCAAAAACAAGCAGGCAGGGGAGAAAGGAAGCAGAAAGAAGGAAACCCCTTCATTGTCAGCCTTCAACTTGCTGGCTTGGTTGTTGGAGGCCTCCTCTGCCTTTGGACTTCTTCCTCTCTCTTCTCCTGTTTTCTTTTNTCTTCCTTCCTTCCTTCCTTCCTTCCTTCCTTCCTTCCTTCCTTCCTTCCTTCCTTCCTTCCTTCCCTCCCTCCTTCCTTCCTTCCTTCCTTCCTTCCTTCCTCTCCCCATCTCCTCTCCTCTCCCCACCAACCCTTTTCATTTTGCAGTTTTCTACGTAGACCTACGGGAGACCCCTGGGCTCAGAAGACCTCGATTCCTTCCTCTCTTTTCTGGGCTGGGGGTGGGGATGAAGATGCTCTGTGTGTGTGTGTGTGCCTTGTGTTGTGCTGCACCTAGGAACAATTCGGCTGTAGCAAGGCCAGGGCCAAGCAGGGAAAGGAGCAGCCACAGAGCAGCCAGGGAGGGTGTGCTTCGGTTCCATGGTGCAATGTGCTGCATTGCTTTATAGAGGGGAGGGAGGGAGGGACGGAGCTCCCGTTGGGGTGTTATTATTGTCAGGGCTGCAGGAAGAGAAGGAACAAGGAGGGGGGGGCTTCTCTCTGTCTGTCTCCCTCTCTCCCTCTCTCTTTCCCAGTGATTCATGCAGCTCCTCGCCCAGAGAATCTGGCACCCCCTTTGGCTTCTCCTGGGGTGGGCGGGGGCTGGCCAGAGCTGGAAAGGAGCCACGCGGGCAGGCACATGCCAGGGAAGGGAGAGGAGGAGGAGGAGAAGGAGCAGAGATATGGGGATAGGTGTAGGAGAAGAAGGGGGAGAAGGAAAAGAGGAAGAGGAATAGTAGGAGGAGAAGGAAGGGGGGGAAACAGAAGGAAGAGGAGGAAGAAGAGGAAGAGGAGAGGAAGGAGGAAGGAGAGAAGCAGGAGGAGGAGAGAAGGAAGAGGAGGAGGAGGGATAGGAAAGGAGGAAGAGAAGGAGGAAGAGAGAAGAGAGGAGGAGGAGGAGGAGGAGGAGGAGGAGGAGGCCCCTTACGTGGGGGGTGAAGATGGTGATGGCTGCATTTAATTCTTAGACATTTTCAGCCCTGGGGGGGGACACTCTTGGGATATCATCATCGGCTTCTTCCCAGCTTTCAATGCTATTTGCAATTTGAAAATGGGGAAGGGGTGGGGAGCTGTCCAGAATCTGCCCAGGGGGAGTGGAAGAGGGAGAAGCAGAAAGGGGGGGGAGGGGCCGCCGAAATGCATCCCACGTATTTATTTCATTGATATCCCGCCCTCTATTATTTTTATCAACAACTCGATGCAAAACCCAGTCGAAGAATTCTGTTTTGTTCTCCTCGCTTCTGTCTTGAATTTTTTCTTCTTCTTTATTTTCTTTTCCTTCCCCCCCCCAACACTGGGTTTTTGGGGGGTTTTTTTTGCAGTCAGGCTCCTCCCTTTGGTCACCAAAGGGGCTCCCCCTCCTGAGCAGCTTCTACCCCCCCCCAGTTGCATCTACAAAACTACAAAACGGCTTGGCCAACTTTGATGGGTTTTGCAGCATTGAAGTGTCCCTTGGCTGGGAAACGTGAATTTTGGGTATTAGACTGCAGAGATTCTGGCTGGTTTTAGGCTTTTCCTCCCCTTCCTGGAGGGATCAGCTAATCAAGATCTGTGATGAGAACTGAACTGTGTTCTTTGGGTCTGGTTTGGTGTTTGGCTCACTTGCTCGAGTGACCTGTGTTTACTACCTGGGCAGTTTAGTTGCTAATCAGCTGATATTAGATCTATCCAGTATTTCCTGGGCAGGAAATTGCTTTGTGGCTTAAAAGTTTTTATAAATGAGGATTGTGGGAACTGGAGCCAGACTTTTGATTTATCGAGCGTTGTTTCTCAATCAAGGGTGAGGATTAGAAGGGTCCCTGGTGCTCTCTGAGCTAATATAAATATTATTATATAAAAGTAAAAAGTAGAGATTTTATGTTACTACCTCATTCTACTGCGCCAAAAGGACCCGGAAGTCAATGCTTTTCCCCTTCCCTCCCCTCTCCTCTCCTCTCCTCTCCTCTCCTTTCTTTTCCTTTCCTTTCCTTTCCTTATCACCTGAATTACACACAGGTTAGAGTAATAGAAAGATAATAGTAGTTCTTCTTCTCCTTCTTATTTTCCTTCTTCCCTCTACGCTAAAAAAAATGCAACCTTTTGTTTAGTGATCATTTGAAGTTACAACACCATAGGAAAAAGTGACTGACGACCATTTTTCACACGACCATTGCAGCATCCCCAGGGTCACGTGATCAAACGTCAGATGCTTGGCAACTGACTCGTATTTATGACGGTTGCAATGTCCCGGGATTCCCTTTTGTGACTTTCCGGTGAGTGAAGTCAACGGGGGAAGGCAGATTCACTTAACAACCGTGTGTCTAGCTTAACGACTGCAGCAATTTGATGAACCATGTTGGCAAGGAAAGTCATGAACGGGGGCAAAACTCACTTAACAACTGAGGACTTGCAGGAGGACCCTTGTCGGTATTTTGTGGATGTGAGGTTGCGGAATGAGTTTTTGGAAACTGACCCCCCCAAAAAAACGCATCGGACAGCTTTCTCCTGACTTCCTGATTGGCGCGGGAGTCTCACAGGTTCCTCCAGGATGAGCTGGGAGGCGGTAACGGTTTCCCAAGGAAAGCTGGCACCCGCGTCTCCTTCATTTGCATACATACGGCCGCCCGTCGTTGTGATGAATATTTATTACAAATACAAATTACTCCTGCTTTGGAGACAGCTCAGAGTGGGGCATAATAAAATCCGATAAGAACGGTCATAAAACCCAGGCCCATAAAAGAGCGCCATAAAACTCCATGTAGCACAACGGGAGCTCAGTTTACAAGGCCCATCGCATTTTTTGGATCAAGGAGATTTTGAAGTTTTGAACCTGCTGATTTCTGTCCTGCCGTTTCAATGTCTTGGCTTCTTGGGAGTGGGATGTTTTTTTGAAATTTGCTAGTGTTTGGTCCTGAATATATATATGCCTCCTCCTCCTCCTCCTCCTCCTCCTCCTCCTGGGATGCTGCAACCATTTAACAGAGCTGGAAGGGACCTTGAAGATCTTCTAGTCTAACCCCCTGCCTAAGGCAGGAGACCCTATACCAGTGGTGGCGAACCTACGGCACGGGTGCCAGAGGCGGCACTCAGAGCCCTCTCCGTGGGCACGCACACCGTCGCCCCAGTCCTAGGCCTTCAGCTGGGTTTTATAAAACCTTTTCGCTTTAGGCCTCTGCCACCGTGTGCAAAAAAAAAAAAGGTTCAATCAATCAGTCAATTTCAACTTCTCGTGGGAAAAAAAAAAATCTTGCAAAGTTGGAATTGATTGAACTTTTTAGTCCCACCCAGTCTGCTGTTACCACCGCAGCCACGCCCACCCAATGGGCCACGCCCACCCAATGGGCCACACCCACCCAATGGGCCACGCCCACCAGGCACCCGAAGATGCATAAGTGGGTTTTGGGTTGCAGTTTGGGCACTCGGTCTCTAAAAGGTTCGCCATCACTGCCCTATACCCTTTCAGACAAGTGACTGTGCAGTCTCTTCTTAAAAGCCTCCAGTGATGGAGCACCCACAACTTCTGGAGGCAGGTTGTTCCACTGGTTAATTGTTCTCACTGTTAGGAAGTTTCTCCTTGATTCCAGGTTGCTTCTCTCCTTGATGAGTTTCCATCCATTGCTTCTTGTCCTGCCTCCAGCTGCTTTGGAAAACAAATTAACCCCCTCTTCTTTGCGGCAGCCTCTCAACTATTGGAAGTCTGCTATCATGTCACCCCCTAATCCTCCCCTTGGTTAGACTAGATCTATCCAGTTCTTCCAACTGTTCGTCATATGCTTTAGCCCACAGTCCCTTAATCATCTTTGCTGCTCTTCTCTGCACTCTTTCCAGAGGCTCAACATCTTTTTTATAATACGGGGACCAAAACTGGATGCCGTATGCCAAATGTGGTCCTGATGCTGCAGTGGTCAGAAATGCGAGGATCAATCCTTTTTCTTAGTGTTGTCGTAACTTCGAAATGGAGTTCACTCAGTGCATGGTGATAAATCAAGGACTGGCTAACGAAGATGACTAGCAAGGTCAGAGTTGACTTTTTTTTATCCCTGCAGATCCTCGGTTTGAAACCCCGAGTGCGACTCCTCCTCTCCTTTCCAGCAATTGCTTTATTCTGCCCCCCACCTTACCGAAAAACTCTGCTTCCTGCCCCCAGAAAAGCTGTTCAGTTTTGGTGTCTCGGCCTGGCTACGTGCCACGGCAAACGTGTGTGGGCCGGCTGGCTGTTTTCCTTGGAATCGTCAAGGGAAAAAAAAAAACATAATAAAAGCTTGTAAATATGAATTGCTGGCAAAAAGGGCCCAGCAGGGAGGGTGAAAAAAAAACAGCTCCCGTTGAGTTCCTCGAGGACGATCAGCGCAGAAATGGGCAGAACCGTCTCCCAAAGTCTCATCTGCTGAGACTCGGCTATTTATTTATTTATTTATTTATTTATTGTTTATATTTATATCCCGCCCTTCTCCTTACGGACTCAGGGCGGCTAACAACCAGATAAAAATACAAAATATCAAAACTACAGATTAAAACATAATTAAAAACAAATATTCATAATTGGTCTAAGTAATTTAAAATTATGTTAAACCCCCCACTAAAAATTTTCCCCTAGGCCAGTCCCGCAAGCTGGAATAACCATGTCTTAAGGGCGCGGCGGAAGGAAGGGAGATCAGGGATCACCCTGATCTCTGGGGGCAGTTCATTCCAGAGGGTGGGAGCTCCCACAGAGAAGGCCCTCCCCCTTGGGGTCGCCAGCCGGCACTGTCTGGTTGGCGGCACCCTGAGGAGACCCACCCTGTGGGAGCGTACAGGCCGATGGGAGGTAACCTGCGGCAGGAGGCGGTCTCGAAGATATCCAGGTCCGATGCCATGGAGCGCTTTAAAGATGATGGTCAGCACCTTGAAGCGCACCCGGAAGGCCACCGGCAGCCAATGCAACTCGCGCAGCAGCGGTGTTACATGGGAGCGACGAGTCCCTCCCAACACCGCCCGCG